>NC_048576.1:88213089-88320589 GCF_013265735.2 Oncorhynchus mykiss | reverse complement strand
ACACTGTAGCAGAGCAGGGGAAAGAGTTGTTTACTGCAGCCCAGGCCCAGCTCTGTCTCTCCCACCCCTCTGTTCTCTGGGCCTGGAACTTTAGCCTCAGGGCCTTGGGTAGCTGGTGTGGGGAATAATAGCCTCAGGGCCTTGGGTAGCTGGTGTGGGGAATAATAGCCTCGGAGCCTTGGGTAGCTGGTGTGGGGAATAATAGCCTCAGGGCCTTGGGTAGCTGGTGTGGGGAATAATAGCCTCAGGGCCTTGGGTAGCTGGTGTGGGGAATAATAGCCTCAGGGCCTTGGGTAGCTGGTGTGGGGAATAATAGCCTCAGGGTCTTGGGTAGCTGGTGTGGGGAATAATAGCCTCAGAGTCTTGGGTAGCTGTTGTGGGGAACTATAGCCTACTGTGTGTTTGACAAAGTGTGTGTGTGTGACAAAGTGTGTGTGGGTTTGTGTGTGTGACAAAGTGTGTGTGTGACAAAGTGTGTGCACCCACTGTGACATTTGGTGGAGGATTGGTGATGATCTGGGGGTGAATATGAACTTTTTTCCTTTGCATTATTCGAGGTCTGACAGGGGAGAGAGTTGTTTACTGCAGCCCAGGCAGTGCTCTAACTCAGGCAGTGCTCTAACTCAGGCAGTGCTCTAACTCAGGCAGTGCTCTAACTCAGACCAACTAAGCCCAGCTCTGAATCTTTTTTTATCATTTTGACCAGTTGTCATTTTCTGCAAATAAATGCTCTAAATGACAATATTTTATTTGGAATTTGGGAGAAATGTTGTCAGTAGTTTATAGAATAAAAGAAAATGTTCATTTTACCCAAACACATACTTATAAATAGTAAAACCAGAGAAACTGTTCATTTTACCCAAACACATACTTTAGTATCAAAAGGAAATGTAGTTGCTAAAATATACTTAAGTATCAAAAGTAAAAGTAAAAGTATAAATCATTTCAAATTCCTTATATTAAACAAACCAGACGGCACAATTTGTGTTTTTTAGATTTATGGATAGCCAGGGACACACTCCAACACTCAGACGACATTTACAAACAAAGCATGTGTGTTCAGTGTGTTCAGTGAGACCGCCAGATCAGAGGGACGTCCAGGGATGTTCTCTTGATAAGTGTCTGAATTGGACCACTTTCCTGTCCTGCTAAGCACTCAAAATGTAATGACTACTTTTGGGTGTCAGGGAAAAAGCATGGAGTAAAAAGTACATTATTTTCTTTAGGAATGTAGTGAAGTAAAAGTAAAAGTTGTCAAAAATAGAAATTGTAAAGTCAAGTACTGATATCCCCCCAAAACAACTTAAGTAGTACTTTAAAGTATTTTTACTCAATACTTTACACAACTGCATACATTTAATGTATTATTTATTTAACTTTTATTTAACCAGGAGAAGCCCATTAACACCCAGAGTCTCTTTTTCAAGGAAGACCTGGCCAAGAAGGCAGCAACAATCAATACATTACAGAATTAAAACATACACCAATACAACACAACATGATCCAGCCTAAAAAAAGCATTTACACTCCTCCGTAACAGAGTCAATATTTAAAATTCATTAAGTGGCACTAACATATCTAGATGAAGGATGGATTGTAGACTATTCCATGCCTCTGGTGCACAAGAAGAGAAGGCAGTCTTGCCTAATACTGTGAATGTCCTGGGGACTTTAATAAGTAGCAACCACCTAGCAGACCGGGTATGGTAACTGCTGGTGGTGAAGGAGACCAGACTCCAGGGGTAAAGAGGGAGTTTACCCAAAAGGGCTTTGTAGATGAACACATACAAATGTATCTTTCTGCACATATAAAGTTAGGTCCAACCTACTGTACCATTTGGTACAAGGTGCAATGGTGGGTGAGTGACTTGAAGGATGCATGATTAACAGAGTCCAGTCTCTGTAAGACAGAGGAGGCTGCATGATTAACAGAGTCCAGTCTCTGTAAGACAGAGGAGGCTGCATGATTAACAGAGTCCAGTCTCTGTCAGACAGAGGAGGCTGCATGATTAACAGAGTCCAGTCTCTGTAAGACAGAGGAGGCTGCATGATTAACAGAGTCCAGTCTCTGTAAGACAGAGGAGGCTGCATGATAAACAGAGTCTCTGTAAGACAGAGGAGGCTGCATGATTAACAGAGTCTCTGTAAGACAGAGGAGGCTGCATGATAAACAGAGTCTCTGTCAGACAGAGGAGGCTGCATGATAAACAGAGTCTCTGTAAGACAGAGGAGGCTGCATGATTAACAGAGTCTCTGTAAGACAGAGGAGGCTGCATGATAAACAGAGTCTCTGTAAGACAGAGGAGGCTGCATGATAAACAGAGTCTCTGTAAGACAGAGGAGGCTGCATGATAAACAGAGTCTCTGTAAGACAGAGGAGGCTACATGATTAACAGAGTCCAGTCTCTGTAAGACAGAGGAGGCTGCATGATAAACAGAGTCTCTGTAAGACAGAGGAGGCTGCATGATAAACAGAGTCTCTGTCAGACAGAGGAGGCTGCATGATAAACAGAGTCTCTGTAAGACAGAGGAGGCTACATGATTAACAGAGTCCAGTCTCTGTAAGACAGAGGAGGCTGCATGATTAACAGAGTCCAGTCTCTGTAAGACAGAGGAGGCTGCATGATAAACAGAGTCTCTGTAAGACAGAGGAGGCTGCATGATTAACAGAGTCCAGTCTCTGTCAGACAGAGGAGGCTGCATGATTAACAGAGTCCAGTCTCTGTAAGACAGAGGAGGCTGCATGATTAACAGAGTCCAGTCTCAGTCAGACAGAGGAGGATGCATGATTAACAGAGTCCAGTCTCTGTCAGACAGAGGAGGCTGCATGATATACAGAGTCTCTGTAAGACAGAGGAGGCTACATGATTAACAGAGTCCAGTCTCTGTAAGACAGAGGAGGCTGCATGATTAACAGAGTCCAGTCTCTGTAAGACAGAGGAGGCTGCATGATTAACAGAGTCCAGTCTCTGTAAGACAGAGGAGGCTGCATGATTAACAGAGTCCAGTCTCTGTCAGACAGAGGAGGCTGCATGATTAACAGAGTCCAGTCTCTGTAAGACAGAGGAGGCTGCATGATTAACAGAGTCCAGTCTCTGTAAGACAGAGGAGGCTACATGATTAACAGAGTCCAGTCTCTGTAAGACAGAGGAGGCTGCATGATAAACAGAGTCCAGTCTCTGTAAGACAGAGGAGGCTGCATGATAAACAGAGTCTCTGTAAGACAGAGGAGGCTGCATGATTAACAGAGTCCAGTCTCTGTAAGACAGAGGAGGCTGCATGATTAACAGAGTCCAGTCTCTGTCAGACAGAGGAGGCTGCATGATTAACAGAGTCCAGTCTCTGTAAGACAGAGGAGGCTGCATGATTAACAGAGTCCAGTCTCTGTCAGACAGAGGAGGATGCATGATTAACAGAGTCCAGTCTCTGTCAGACAGAGGAGGCTGCATGATAAACAGAGTCTCTGTAAGACGGAGGAGGCTGCATGATTAACAGAGTCCAGTCTCTTTAAGACAGAGGAGGCTACATGCATATACAACAAGTCACCATAATCAATTACAGAGAGAAAAGGGGCCTGAACAAGCTTCTTTCTAGCCGTAAGCGGGAAGCAAGCCTTATTAAAAACCCAATTTCAATTTAAGCTTCCTCACAAGATTATCTATATGAACTTTAAAGGACAACTTGTCATTCAACCATGTACCTAGTTATTTGTAGGATGACACTTTTTCAATGGATAAGCCACCAGATGTGACAATGCTAACGCTCTCTTTCAATGCATAAGCCACCAGATGTGACAATGCTAACGCTCTCTTTCAATGGATAAGCCACCAGATGTGACAATGCTAACGCTCTCTTTCAATGGATAAGCCACCAGATGTGACAATGCTAACGCTCTCTTTCAATGGATAAGCCACCAGATGTGACAATGCTAACGCTCTCTTTCAATGGATAAGCCACCAGATGTGACAATGCTAACGCTCTCTTTCAATGGATAAGCCACCAGATGTGACAATGCTAACGCTCTCTTTCAATGGATAAGCCACCAGATGTGACAATGCTAACGCTCTCTGGTAAAGTTCTAGCTCTGGTAAAGGTCATAAATGTAGTTTTTTGTATGTTTTAAGATCAGTTTGAGACCATAAAGGGAGGCCTGCAGTGACTGAAAAGCAGTGTGGAGCTCTTCAACAGCCTGAACCAGAGAAGGAGCACATGAATATATAACTGTATCGTCTGCATATAGATTGGTTACATCCCATTGGTTGCATCCCATTTCCAAAACCATTGATACAAATGGAGAATAACACAGGAGCTAAAATGGAACCCTGGGACACACATTAATCTCAAGAAAGCTAGACTTGTGATTGTCAGTATATACACATTGTGTTCTGTCAGAAAGATAGCTGCTAAACCAATTTACTGCCCTTCACTGAGACCAATGTTACTGAGTCTAGCTAGCAACAGTTAATGGTCAACTGAATTAAATGCCTTTCATAAATCAACAAACAGAGCAGCACAATGTGGCTTTTTATCGTCCATTAATGATGTAGTTTATCACTGCCATAGCTGTAGTTGTGGTGATGTGCCCCAATCTAAAGCCAGACTGAACCCCGCTCAGTATGTTCTTATCAATGAAGACCTGTTTTAACTGTGAGTTCACTAGGGATTCATAGACTTTGGCCAGGATAGGGAGATAGGAGACAGGACCATAGTTATTAGCATCTGAGGGATCTCCACCCTTTAGCAGTGGGAGGACATACGCTGATTTCCAAATGCTGGGTATGGGATTGGTCAAGAGACTCAAGTTGATAATGTGAGCCACAGGTTCAGTAATATTGCCAGCTGCTATCTTTAAGAGACAGGGATCATTATTACACCACTACATATCTACAATACAAAATGTAAAATACCACCATACAACGATATTACAATGTACGTGTGTGTAGAGTGTGTGTGCTTGCGCCTGTGTGTGAACTTGAAGGCCATCAGAGAAAGGATCTGTTGTAAAACACTTCCACACGCATCCTTTGAAGCGAGTTGGGATTGAGAGAGGATGTGAGTTCAGGTCAGTGAGGCCAGTTTGTCAGGGAAGGTTCTCTGTATAGAGGTCATGGCGATGTGGAGAGGGGGACAAGAGAGGGGTGAGTTTGGGGTGAGGAGAGGTGAGGAGGGGGTGTTAAGGGATCAACGACAGCCTGTTAACATCACAGTACTCAGTTGTGTTCGTCCCCATCCTCAAAAGACAAAATCCATCTTTCTTTGCCTCTCTCTCTCTCTTTTTCTCTTCCTTTATTCCCTCTTTTAATCCTCCATGAGGACACTGTCCCCTCGCTCTCTCTCTTCTCTTCTTCTTCTCCTTCTTCATGTTGTTCTTTTTTTTTTGCTTTGCTCAGCATTTCAGCTTGATGACCTCCCCCATCCCTACTGTCCTTTCTTAACCTTCTCTCTCTGACCTCCGTGGCTACAGTGGAAAGACTCCCATTCTGAAAGCATTAACAGACTGAGTTCTCTCTAAAGGACTTTAGGTTTCCTGATGAGTCTGGTTCTGTCTCTCTGTCTGTGCCATCCACATACCCCATGAGGTCACCACTCCCAAAATACAACCCTGTTCCTCATCCCTCACAGCCTTGTCTCTACTCGTGGTGTGTGTGAGTGAGAAAGAGAGAGAGAGAAAGAGAGAGAGAGAGAGAGAGAGAGAGAGAGCGAGAGAGAGAGAGATAGAATGTGTGTGTGTGTTTGTGTACATGCGTGTGAGTGTGTGTGTTGGAGAGAGAGAGGGAGAGAGAATGTGTGCATGTGTGTGTGTGGGAGAGAGATGATGTCATGGGCTGATGTCAGGTGTCCTCCCCAACCGTACACAGTGAGCCTCTCCTCCTACAGTGCTAATGCTGTAAATCTGGATGCTAAGCGGTTTCTTCTGGGGTTGTGACCCAAATATCTTAGTGATGACTTCTCATTTTAATCTAATAACAGAACAGAAAGAAAACCAACCCACCCATTCTGAAAGATCTATTAACCCTCCTAGTCGAGGAACATATATTGTCATTGGATCGTGTGTAACCATAGTGCAGTGCACTGGGTAGTATTCATAAAGCATCAAACGGAAGAAAATGGACTGAAACAGGGAGGGAGGGACATTCTAGATTTTATTTTTATGTTGCGAAACATTTTACTTCAACGTACCCGTATGAACATCACCCAGGACTCATTGACCCACATGCCTGTGTTTATTGCTCATGTAGTTCATGGGTTTTATTCAGGTCCTGTGGTTGTCTCTCCTCTCCCCTCTTCTCCCCTCCTCTCTTCTGGCCTGTCCTCTCCCCTCTTCTCCCCTTCTCTCTTCTGGCCTGTCCTCTTCCCCTCTTTCATGAGCTCAGCAGCATGTGAACACCTGCTATTTTAAATGGCACACAAGTTGTAGCGCAGGATGGGGTGTAAATCACTAGAGTCATTGAGTGTGTGTGTGGCTCTGTGTGTGTCTGTGTGTGTGTGTGTGTGTGTGTGTGTGTGTGTATGAGTATGTGTGTGTGTGTGTGTGTGTGTGTGTGTGTGTGTGTGTGTGTGTGTGTGTGTGTGTGTGTGTGTGTGTGTGTGTATGAGTATGTGTGTGTGTGAGTGTGTGTGTGTGTATGTGTGTGTGTGTGTGTATGAGTATGTGTGTGTGTGTGTGTGTGTGTGTGTGTGTGTGTGTATGAGTATGTGTGTGTGTGTGTGTGTGTGTGTGTGTGTGTGTGTGTGTGTGTGTGTATGAGTATGTGTGTGTGTGAGTGTGTGTGTGTATGAGTATGTGTGTGTGTGTGTGTGTGTGTGTGTGTGTGTGTGTGTGTGTGTGTGTGTGTGTGTGTGTGTGTGTGTGTGTGTGTGTGTGTGTGTGTGTGTGTGTGTATGAGTGTGTGTGTGTGTGAGTGTGTGTGTGTATGTGTGTGTGTGTGTGTATGAGTATGTGTGTGTGTGTGTGTGTGTGTGTGTGTGTGTGTATGTGTGTGTGTGTGTGTGTGTGTGTGTGTGTGTGTGTGTGTGTGTGTGTGTGTGTGTGTGTGTGTGTGTGTGTGTGTGTGTGTACTTGTCTTGCACCCACCGCTCCCCTGGCCCTGACGCCTAAACTCTACTCAGAGAAAAGGAGGGAAAAATAGAACATGCCCTCAACTTCCAGGAATTCCTCTCTTCTCCTCCCTGCTTTCTTCCCCTCCCAGTCTTTATTTCAGCCCTACCCAACCCAAGGCCGAGCCATCAAACACTTCAGCAATACTATGCTAAGTGCATGTGTGTTCTGCAATCCACACAGCCAAGGGCTATGGAGCCTATAGGTGCTTTCTCAGCTATGCAGCTCAAGCACAGCACCCCATACGGCTAAGGTTTGTATCCAGGGTAAGTGTTCCTCATAGAGCCGTACTCTAGTCCCAGGCTTCACGTTAGGCCCAAGTGATGACCGTACGAACTTCATTCACATCTGTGTCTGGCAAACGTCAAACCCTGACAGGGCATATTTACATATCCTTTTGAGGGCAGAGGGTTAATTCATCCCCTTTCCTCTTTAAGTGTGTGAATGTCAACTCCCTCATAGCTCATGTGGCACATCTTTAGAGGAATCAGCATCAGCTGGTGTCACACACACACACACACACACACACACACACACACACACACACACACACACACACACACACACACACACACACACACACACACACACACACACACTCCTTTGACCACAGAAAATCAGTTTCTCTTTGAGGAGTTGATCAAAAGCACTTACATCTTCAAATGGAGATTTCTCTTCTTCTGTGCCTTCCTTTCTTCAGTACAGCCCCTCACTGCAGGGCTTCAAACTAACAGACCACCTGGCCTTGTGTTGCAGTGTATAACAGACAATGAGCTGGAGATGAGAGAGGTGGAGGTAGCTGTTGATGGGGCTGATCTGAATGGCTCCTTGGATGGTGTTCCCAGGCCGGTGTGTGTGTGAATATGCACGTTGGTGTGTGTGTGAATATGCACGTTGGTGTGTGTGTGTGTATGCATGTATTGTGTGTGTGTGTGTGTGTCTAGGGAGTAGCAGCCCTCAAATACAGCCTTAAATCCCCTAGTCAATTGCAGAGTGATTAAGTGATGATTCTAGTCAGAGCCCTCTGACTCCAGCCCCCTGGTCCTAGACCTGCTCCTGCTGCTATCCCGTTGTCTGCCTGGACTCTTTCACACATGGGGTCTCAGTATCTGACACAATGCACTGGCATACCCCTCTATTGTTACCCCTCCCTGTACCTTCACCCCCACGACCTCCAAATGTGCCCCCTCCTAAAGAAGCCCCCAGGCCAGGACGAGTCCTAAATGGAATCGTAGCTACTACCCCCTTCCCCCGTAGGGAACGGTGCCAATCACTCTCTCTCCTTCTGTAGCATCTTTGATTTACTTCACTATTCTTTTTAGCTCCTAGTGGAGCAAAGGACTTCAACAGTGCATTTCCAGCTTACTCTGTTCTGGGGCAGTTTTCTTCATCTTCATTCCAGGTGATTCCTGTCTTCTTCATCTCCTCTTTATTGGCCCCTCTCTGTCTTCTGTAACCTCACTTATGTCCCATTGCATATAGCCTCGTTATTGTTATGTCATTTTCTAGTGTTACATATTTTTTGTATTTATTTATTATTATATATATCTTTTCACTTTAGTTTATTTAGTAAATATTTTCTTAACTCTATTTCTTGAACTGCATTGATGGTTAAGGGCTTGTAAGTAAGCATTTCACAGTAAGGTGTAACCTGTTGTATTCGGCGCATGTGACAAATATAATGTGATTTGATTTTGTCCTGCTTTTAGCCTAGCACCCTAGCCACTGATGAATACACAGTTTGTGAGAAACTAAAGAGGTGGGTTTGTGTCTGAAACTGAGTCAACGGGCATTAACTGTATTCATTAACGACCATTAAAAACAGATTGTTGCTACTCCTCATGCAACTCAGCCACTGTAGCTCATTAAACAGGCAACAGAGGCTTTTAGTAATTAACTGGGTTTAACTGGGTTCCCATTGCCAGCCATTGTAATGTTTACCCTGCCCTCCTTCCCTCAGAAGGCCCCGGGGGTCCCGGTGTGGTCGCTGAGATGATGGTGATGTAATGTTTTGGTTTACCTGCCGGAAGGAAGCAGGAAGTGATTCCAAAAATTAAATGAAGTGTGATATGAAAACAGGAAGCAGCCATGAGTAAGAGTAAAATAAACAGAATTTGGACCAACAAAACTCCCCAAACGCCGTGCGGTAATGACCAGGGGACTTCATTAAAGTTGTGTTTTGATTAAACAAAGGATAACACAACACATTGGTGAACTAGTGGATTACTTCAGAGATTGCATGACTTTCATGAGGTAATTGTGCTTGGTTAAGGCAATTAACCCACTGTAATGTAAGATAAGGGGAGAAAAATCTAAATTCTGAAAATAGTACACCTACTGTACAACACTGTACACTAGTACACTGCAAAATAGCACACATCTGTATTTTACACCCCTTAAAATTATTTTGAGAAACTGCTTAGGTCAGTCTTAAACTGATGATCTACGTGCCAGATGTGGCCCTTGAACCGATTTAATGTGTCCGTGATTGTCTTAGATTGCCTAATGGTTTTCAGGCCCACCAGAAAAGCCTCTTCTTAAGAAGTGAAAACCAGAAAATCCAATTCCCTGGCTCTATCATTCTTGTTTTATTCCCCTATCATTTCACACTAAGTTAACAACTTTTAATGGTGCCCATAACAAAATAATGCTCCCTTTTAATTTCTACATTTCTATTTTCCCCTCAGTCGATTCAATCCTCTGGTCTAGTTCTGTCTGCGCTGTCAGGTTCAAAGATGACCCTTCAGAGTGAGCCGCCATGACATCCAGTGGCAGTCTTTCAAATCACCTCTGGTGCCGACATAAAGATACTATTCATCTATTCATGGCTGTTCTGTTCCCAGTGTAGCAAATATAACTACCTTACTGTCCCGAAACAACAGAGGCAGTGTTAGCTGTGTTAGCCTTTTGTTGTTTTTGTGCCAATGGGCTAAGTGTTCATTTCAGCTTCGCCTTCACTGGAGACCTCAGAACGAAATGGCGATGGGTGTTTACGAGAGAGAGAGAGCGAGAGAGAGAAAAAGAGAGAAAAAAAACTGTCTTTCTCAGGGAAAATAAGGACAAACATGTTTTCATCACATAACCATTGTACCCAGCTATCTATTGTTAACAGTAAGTAAACTAGGTGTCAGGTGTAGAACAGATATTTATCCGATATGTGTTAGGTAAGAGAGTAGATAAGACGTACTGTACTGTCCGTTGTCTACTTTACATACTGAAAGTGCATTCACTGCCGCTGCCCCCAAACTCTGGAACTCTGTCCTCCAACCACCCGCAACTCTGACTCACCACCTTCACAACAGATTACAAACCCACCTGTTCTGTCTGGCTTTCCCCTCATCTTAGCTCAGCTCTTACTCAGCTCTAGCTTAAACTATGTTAAGTAGCGTTGATTTCTTTGTATTGTATGGTTTTATCCTTGTTTAGTTTTTTACTCTCTTGCTGTACAGTGCCCTTGGGTTTCATGACAGGCACTTTAAATCCCACATATTATTATTAGAGATTAATGTCAATGAAGAAAGTGCCCGATAGAGAGAAGAGCAGAGGAGAAGGTACAGTGTCAAGGGGTAATAAGGATGAAGCTAGAAGGTACACTTACCACTGGCTAAATCTACTCAAAATCGAATCAAATCAAATGTTATTTGTCACTGGCGCCGAATACAACAGACCTTACAGTGAAATGCCGAATACAACAGACCTTACAGTGAAATGCTGAATACAACAGGTGTAGTAGACCTTACAGTGAAATGCTGAATACAACAGGTGTAGTAGACCTTACAGTGAAATGCTGAATACAACAGGTGTAGTAGACCTTACAGTGAAATGCTGAATACAACAGGTGTAGTAGACCTTACAGTGAAATGCTGAATACAACAGGTGTAGTAGACCTTACAGTGAAATGCTGAATACAACAGGTGTAGTAGACCTTACAGTGAAATGCTGAATACAACAGGTGTAGTAGACCTTACAGTGAAATGCTGAATACAACAGGTGTAGTAGACCTTACAGTGAAATGCTGAATACAACAGGTGTAGTAGACCTTACAGTGAAATGCTGAATACAACAGGTGTAGTAGACCTTACAGTGAAATGCTGAATACAACAGGTGTAGTAGACCTTACAGTGAAATGCTGAATACAACAGGTGTAGTAGACCTTACAGTGAAATGCTGAATACAACAGGTGTAGTAGACCTTACAGTGAAATGCTGAATACAACAGGTGTAGTAGACCTTACAGTGAAATGCTGAATACAACAGGTGTAGTAGACCTTACAGTGAAATGCTGAATACAACAGGTGTAGTAGACCTTACTGTGAAATGCTGAATACAACAGGTGTAGTAGACCTTACAGTGAAATGCTGAATACAACAGGTGTAGTAGACCTTACAGTGAAATGCTGAATACAACAGGTGTAGTAGACCTTACAGTGAAATGCTGAATACAACAGGTGTAGTAGACCTTACAGTGAAATGCTGAATACAACAGGTGTAGTAGACCTTACAGTGAAATGCTGAATACAACAGGTGTAGTAGACCTTACAGTGAAATGCTGAATACAACAGGTGTAGTAGACCTTACAGTGAAATGCTGAATACAACAGGTGTAGTAGACCTTACAGTGAAATGCTGAATACAACAGGTGTAGTAGACCTTACAGTGAAATGCTGAATACAACAGGTGTAGTAGACCTTACTGTGAAATGCTGAATACAACAGGTGTAGTAGACCTTACAGTGAAATGCTGAATACAACAGGTGTAGTAGACCTTACAGTGAAATGCTGAATACAACAGGTGTAGTAGACCTTACAGTGAAATGCTGAATACAACAGGTGTAGTAGACCTTACAGTGAAATGCTGAATACAACAGGTGTAGTAGACCTTACAG
Organism: Oncorhynchus mykiss; assembly: GCF_013265735.2. Taxonomy (NCBI): domain Eukaryota; kingdom Metazoa; phylum Chordata; class Actinopteri; order Salmoniformes; family Salmonidae; genus Oncorhynchus; species Oncorhynchus mykiss. Next base: position 88,308,609 of record NC_048576.1, on the reverse strand, counting down.
TGAAATGCTGAATACAACAGGTGTAGTAGACCTTACAGTGAAATGCTGAATACAACAGGTGTAGTAGACCTTACAGTGAAATGCTGAATACAACAGGTGTAGTAGACCTTACAGTGAAATGCTGAATACAACAGGTGTAGTAGACCTTACAGTGAAATGCTGAATACAACAGGTGTAGTAGACCTTACAGTGAAATGCTGAATACAACAGGTGTAGTAGACCTTACAGTGAAATGCTGAATACAACAGGTGTAGTAGACCTTACAGTGAAATGCTGAATACAACAGGTGTAGTAGACCTTACAGTGAAATGCTGAATACAACAGGTGTAGTAGACCTTACAGTGAAATGCTGAATACAACAGGTGTAGTAGACCTTACAGTGAAATGCTGAATACAACAGGTGTAGTAGACCTTACAGTGAAATGCTGAATACAACAGGTGTAGTAGACCTTACAGTGAAATGCTGAATACAACAGGTGTAGTAGACCTTACAGTGAAATGCTGAATACAACAGGTGTAGTAGACCTTACAGTGAAATGCTGAATACAACAGGTGTAGTAGACCTTACTGTGAAATGCTGAATACAACAGGTGTAGTAGACCTTACAGTGAAATGCTGAATACAACAGGTGTAGTAGACCTTACAGTGAAATGCTGAATACAACAGGTGTAGTAGACCTTACAGTGAAATGCTGAATACAACAGGTGTAGTAGACCTTACAGTGAAATGCTGAATACAACAGGTGTAGTAGACCTTACAGTGAAATGCTGAATACAACAGGTGTAGTAGACCTTACAGTGAAATGCTGAATACAACAGGTGTAGTAGACCTTACAGTGAAATGCTGAATACAACAGGTGTAGTAGACCTTACAGTGAAATGCTGAATACAACAGGTGTAGTAGACCTTACAGTGAAATGCTGAATACAACAGGTGTAGTAGACCTTACAGTGAAATGCTGAATACAACAGGTGTAGTAGACCTTACAGTGAAATGCTGAATACAACAGGTGTAGTAGACCTTACAGTGAAATGCTGAATACAACAGGTGTAGTAGACCTTACAGTGAAATGCTGAATACAACAGGTGTAGTAGACCTTACAGTGAAATGCTGAATACAACAGGTGTAGTAGACCTTACAGTGAAATGCTGAATACAACAGGTGTAGTAGACCTTACAGTGAAATGCTGAATACAACAGGTGTAGTAGACCTTACAGTGAAATGCTGAATACAACAGGTGTAGTAGACCTTACAGTGAAATGCTGAATACAACAGGTGTAGTAGACCTTACAGTGAAATGCTGAATACAACAGGTGTAGTAGACCTTACTGTGAAATGCTGAATACAACAGGTGTAGTAGACCTTACAGTGAAATGCTGAATACAACAGGTGTAGTAGACCTTACAGTGAAATGCTGAATACAACAGGTGTAGTAGACCTTACAGTGAAATGCTGAATACAACAGGTGTAGTAGACCTTACAGTGAAATGCTGAATACAACAGGTGTAGTAGACCTTACAGTGAAATGCTGAATACAACAGGTGTAGTAGACCTTACAGTGAAATGCTGAATACAACAGGTGTAGTAGACCTTACAGTGAAATGCTGAATACAACAGGTGTAGTAGACCTTACAGTGAAATGCTGAATACAACAGGTGTAGTAGACCTTACAGTGAAATGCTGAATACAACAGGTGTAGTAGACCTTACAGTGAAATGCTGAATACAACAGGTGTAGTAGACCTTACAGTGAAATGCTGAATACAACAGGTGTAGTAGACCTTACAGTGAAATGCTGAATACAACAGGTGTAGTAGACCTTACAGTGAAATGCTGAATACAACAGGTGTAGTAGACCTTACAGTGAAATGCTGAATACAACAGGTGTAGTAGACCTTACAGTGAAATGCTGAATACAACAGGTGTAGTAGACCTTACAGTGAAATGCTGAATACAACAGGTGTAGTAGACCTTACAGTGAAATGCTGAATACAACAGGTGTAGTAGACCTTACAGTGAAATGCTGAATACAACAGGTGTAGTAGACCTTACAGTGAAATGCTGAATACAACAGGTGTAGTAGACCTTACAGTGAAATGCTGAATACAACAGGTGTAGTAGACCTTACAGTGAAATGCTGAATACAACAGGTGTAGTAGACCTTACAGTGAAATGCTGAATACAACAGGTGTAGTAGACCTTACAGTGAAATGCTGAATACAACAGGTGTAGTAGACCTTACAGTGAAATGCTGAATACAACAGGTGTAGTAGACCTTACAGTGAAATGCTGAATACAACAGGTGTAGTAGACCTTACAGTGAAATGCTGAATACAACAGGTGTAGTAGACCTTACAGTGAAATGCTGAATACAACAGGTGTAGTAGACCTTACAGTGAAATGCTGAATACAACAGGTGTAGTAGACCTTACAGTGAAATGCTGAATACAACAGGTGTAGTAGACCTTACAGTGAAATGCTGAATACAACAGGTGTAGTAGACCTTACAGTGAAATGCTGAATACAACAGGTGTAGTAGACCTTACAGTGAAATGCTGAATACAACAGGTGTAGTAGACCTTACAGTGAAATGCTGAATACAACAGGTGTAGTAGACCTTACAGTGAAATGCTGAATACAACAGGTGTAGTAGACCTTACAGTGAAATGCTGAATACAACAGGTGTAGTAGACCTTACAGTGAAATGCTGAATACAACAGGTGTAGTAGACCTTACAGTGAAATGCTGAATACAACAGGTGTAGTAGACCTTACAGTGAAATGCTGAATACAACAGGTGTAGTAGACCTTACAGTGAAATGCTGAATACAACAGGTGTAGTAGACCTTACAGTGAAATGCTGAATACAACAGGTGTAGTAGACCTTACAGTGAAATGCTGAATACAACAGGTGTAGTAGACCTTACAGTGAAATGCTGAATACAACAGGTGTAGTAGACCTTACAGTGAAATGCTGAATACAACAGGTGTAGTAGACCTTACAGTGAAATGCTGAATACAACAGGTGTAGTAGACCTTACAGTGAAATGCTGAATACAACAGGTGTAGTAGACCTTACAGTGAAATGCTGAATACAACAGGTGTAGTAGACCTTACAGTGAAATGCTGAATACAACAGGTGTAGTAGACCTTACAGTGAAATGCTGAATACAACAGGTGTAGTAGACCTTACAGTGAAATGCTGAATACAACAGGTGTAGTAGACCTTACAGTGAAATGCTGAATACAACAGGTGTAGTAGACCTTACAGTGAAATGCTGAATACAACAGGTGTAGTAGACCTTACAGTGAAATGCTGAATACAACAGGTGTAGTAGACCTTACAGTGAAATGCTGAATACAACAGGTGTAGTAGACCTTACAGTGAAATGCTGAATACAACAGGTGTAGTAGACCTTACAGTGAAATGCTGAATACAACAGGTGTAGTAGACCTTACAGTGAAATGCTGAATACAACAGGTGTAGTAGACCTTACAGTGAAATGCTGAATACAACAGGTGTAGTAGACCTTACAGTGAAATGCTGAATACAACAGGTGTAGTAGACCTTACAGTGAAATGCTGAATACAACAGGTGTAGTAGACCTTACAGTGAAATGCTGAATACAACAGGTGTAGTAGACCTTACAGTGAAATGCTGAATACAACAGGTGTAGTAGACCTTACAGTGAAATGCTGAATACAACAGGTGTAGTAGACCTTACAGTGAAATGCTGAATACAACAGGTGTAGTAGACCTTACAGTGAAATGCTGAATACAACAGGTGTAGTAGACCTTACAGTGAAATGCTGAATACAACAGGTGTAGTAGACCTTACAGTGAAATGCTGAATACAACAGGTGTAGTAGACCTTACAGTGAAATGCTGAATACAACAGGTGTAGTAGACCTTACAGTGAAATGCTGAATACAACAGGTGTAGTAGACCTTACAGTGAAATGCTGAATACAACAGGTGTAGTAGACCTTACAGTGAAATGCTGAATACAACAGGTGTAGTAGACCTTACAGTGAAATGCTGAATACAACAGGTGTAGTAGACCTTACAGTGAAATGCTGAATACAACAGGTGTAGTAGACCTTACAGTGAAATGCTGAATACAACAGGTGTAGTAGACCTTACAGTGAAATGCTGAATACAACAGGTGTAGTAGACCTTACAGTGAAATGCTGAATACAACAGGTGTAGTAGACCTTACAGTGAAATGCTGAATACAACAGGTGTAGTAGACCTTACAGTGAAATGCTGAATACAACAGGTGTAGTAGACCTTACAGTGAAATGCTGAATACAACAGGTGTAGTAGACCTTACAGTGAAATGCTGAATACAACAGGTGTAGTAGACCTTACAGTGAAATGCTGAATACAACAGGTGTAGTAGACCTTACAGTGAAATGCTGAATAACCAACGATGCAGTTTTAAGAAAAATAACAAAAAAAGGTAAGAAATAAAAGTAAGAAATAATTAAAGAGTAGCAGTAAAATAACAATAGCGAGGCTTTATACAGGGGGTACCAGTACAGAGTCAATGTGGAGACTATATACAGGGGGTACCGGTACAGAGTCAATGTGGAGGCTGTATACAGGGGGTACCAGTACAGAGTCAATGTGGAGGCTATATACAGGGGGTACCAGTACAGAGTCAATGTGGAGGCTATATACAGGGGGTACCAGTACAGAGTCAATGTGGAGGCTATATACAGGGGGTACCGGTACTGAGTCAATGTGGAGGCTATATACAGGGTATTACGGTACAGAGTCAATGTGGAGGCTATATACAGGGTATTACGGTACAGAGTCAATGTGGAGGCTATATACAGGGGGTACCGGTACAGAGTCAATGTGGAGGCTATATACAGGGTATTACGGTACAGAGTCAATGTGGAGGCTATATACAGGGTATTACGGTACAGAGTCAATGTGAAGGCTATATACAGGGGGTACCGGTACAGAGTCAATGTGGAGGCTATATACAGGGTATTACAGTACAGAGTCAATGTGGAGGCTATATACAGGGGGTACCGGTACAGAGTCAATGTGGAGGCTATATACAGGGGGTACTGGTACAGAGTCAATGTGGAGGCTATATACAGGGGGTACCAGTACAGAGTCAATGTGGAGACTATATACAGGGGGTACCGGTACAGAGTCAATGTGGAGGCTGTATACAGGGGGTACCAGTACAGAGTCAATGTGGAGGCTATATACAGGGGGTACCAGTACAGAGTCAATGTGGAGGCTATATACAGGGGGTACCAGTACAGAGTCAATTTTGAGGCTATATACAGGGGGTACCGGTACAGAGTCAATGTGGAGGCTATATACAGGGTATTACGGTACAGAGTCAATGTGGAGGCTATATACAGGGTATTACGGTACAGAGTCAATGTGGAGGCTATATACAGGGGGTACCGGTACAGAGTCAATGTGGAGGCTATATACAGGGTATTACGGTACAGAGTCAATGTGGAGGCTATATACAGGGTATTACGGTACAGAGTCAATGTGGAGGCTATATACAGGGGGTACCGGTACAGAGTCAATGTGGAGGCTATATACAGGGTATTACGGTACAGAGTCAATGTGGAGGCTATATACAGGGGGTACCGGTACAGAGTCAATGTGGAGGCTATATACAGGGGGTACTGGTACAGAGTCAATGTGGAGGCTATATACAGGGGGTACCAGTACAGAGTCAATGTGGAGGCTATATACAGGGGGTACCGGTACAGAGTCAATGTGGAGGCTATATACAGGGGGTACCAGTACAGAGTCAATGTGGAGGCTATATACAGGGGGTACCGGTACTGAGTCAATGTGGAGGCTATATACAGGGGGTACCGGTACAGAGTCAATGTGGAGGCTATATACAGGGGGTACCAGTACAGAGTCAATGTGGAGGCTATATACAGGGGGTACCGGTACAGAGTCAATGTGGAGGCTATATACAGGGGGTACCGGTACAGAGTCAATGTGGAGGCTATATACAGGGGGTACCGGTACAGAGTCAATGTGGAGGCTATATACAGGGGGTACCGGTACAGAGTCAATGTGGAGGCTATATACAGGGGGTACCGGTACAGAGTCAATGTGGAGGCTATATACAGGGGGTACCGGTACAGAGTCAATGTGGAGGCTATATACAGGGGGTACCGGTACAGAGTCAATGTGGAGGCTATATACAGGGGGTACCGGTACAGAGTCAATGTGGAGACTATATACAGGGGGTACCGGTACAGAGTCAATGTGGAGGCTATATACAGGGGGTACCGGTACAGAGTCAATGTGGAGGCTATATACAGGGGGTACTGGTACAGAGTCAATGTGGAGGCTATATACAGGGGGTACCGGTACAGAGTCAATGTGGAGGCTATATACAGGGGGTACCGGTACAGAGTCAATGTGGAGACTATATACAGGGGGTACCGGTACAGAGTCAATGTGCGGGGGCACCGGTTAGTTTAGATAATTGAGGAAATATGAACATAAAGGTAGAGTTATTAAAGTGATTATGCATAGATATTAACAGAGAGCAATAGCAGCGTAAAAGTGTATGGGGGGTGGCAATAAAAATAGTCTAGCCATTTGATTCGATGTTCAGGGGTCTTATGGCTTGGGGGAAGAAGCTGTTTAGAAACCTCTTGGACCTAGACTTGGCACTCAGGTATCACTTGCTGTGCGGTAGCAGAGAGAACAGTCTATGACTAGGGTGGCTGGAGGCTTTGACAGTTTTTAGGGCCTTCCTCTGACACCGCCTGGTATAGAGATCCTGGGTGGCAGGAAGCTTGGCCTCGGTGATGTACTGGGCCGTACGCACTACCCTCTGTGGTACCTTGCGGTCAGAGGCCGAGCAGTTGCCATACCAGGCATTGATGCAACCAGTCAGGAGGGTCTCGATGGAGCAGCTGTAGAACCTTTTGAGGATCTGAGGACCAATGCCAAATTGTTTGTCTCCTGAGGGGAATAGGTTTTGTTGTGCCCTCTTCATGACTGTCTTGGTGGGCTTGGACCATGTTAGTTTGTTGGTGATGTGGACACCAAGGAACTTGAAGCTCTCAACCTGCTCCACTACATCCTCGTCTATGAGAAAGGGGGCGTGCTCGGTCCTCCTTTTCCTGTAGTCCACAATATTCTCCTTTGTCTTGATCACGTTGAGGCAGAGGTTGTTGTACTGGCACCACACGGTCAGGTCTCTGACCTCCTCCCTGTAGGCTGTCTCGTCGTTGTCGGTGATCAGGCCTACTACCACTGTTGGGTCATCAACAAACTTAATGATGGGATTGGAGTCATGCCTAGCCGTGCAGTCATGAGTGAACAAGGAGACCCCTGTGTTGAGGATCAGCATGGCAGATGTTTTGTTACCTACCCTTACCACCTGGGGTTGGCCTGTCAGGAAGTACAGGATCCAGTTGCAGAGGGAGGTGTTCAGTCCCAGGGTCCTGAGCTTAGTGATGAGCTTTGAGGGCACTATGGTGTTGAACACTGAGCTGTAGTCAATGAATAGCATTCTCACATAGGTGTTTCTTTTGTCTAGGTGGGAAAGGGTAGTGTGGAGTGCAATAGAGATTGCATCATCTGTGGATCTGTTTGGGCGGTATGCAAATTGGACTGGGTCTAGGGTTTCTGGGATAATGGTGTTAATGTGAGCCATGACCAGCCTTTCAAAGCACTTCATGGCTACAGACGTGAGTGCTACAAGTTGGTTAGTCATTTAGGCAGGTTGCCTTTGTGTTCTTTGGCACAAGGACTATGGTGGTCTGCTTGGAACATGTAGGTATTACAGACTCAGACAGGGAGAAGTTGAAAATGTCAGTGAAGACATTGACACTTGGTCAGCGCATGTTGGGAGGACACGTCCTGGTAATCCATCTGGCCCTGCGGCCTTGTGAATGTGGACCTGTTTAAAGGTCTTACCCACATCGGCTGCGGAGAGCGTGATCACACAGTCATCTGGAACAAACTATCTAAAAAACAAAGTAGCCTATTGCAGCGACGTCTGCAAGGAAGCCATGCTCATAATAATTAGAAGTTTGATAACATTGTTTTTCGCTAAAATCTTGTAACCTTTAAATACTGTTAGGAGAAACAGTCCTTTTTCCCAATTCAGCGTTACACAAGTGAGTATCTTCATTGCAATTTTACTACAAACAATTCTACAAATTATGAAACAAGCGAATTCCAGCAAATGTTATTTCCTCAGAGAATAGAAATGGACTACTATATATAGTATTGCTTTGTTTTAGGATCGTTTTGAGTGTAGACTTTGGTAATGCAGACAATACTAACGGGGAAGATTGAGAATCATTGGAAAACTTCTAGCTAATGCTAATGCTAAACCTCATGGCTGCCGTGGCAAGAAAGATGTTAGCAATGGAATAAAAGGCTCTTCACAGATTATGTCACTTCTGGTCTGCAGACAACATCCCTAAGGTATGTGATACAGTGAAATGTAAAATGAAATGTAATGAACTGATGTGAAATAATGAAGATTGGGTGGACTTTCCCTTTAAGGCTTTGTGTGTGGGGCAATAGAATGATGCATGTGACACAGCTACAGGTCGAGGGAGGTAGAGGATTTTTGGTGGGGGTGGACAGGTGTGTGTGAGGGTGGTACCTTATGCAGTCATGCAGGTTAAATAAGGGCGGGTAGGTAGGTATATAGGTAGGTAGGTGAGTAGATGGGTAGGTACGTATATAGGTAGGAGGTAGGTGGGTAGATAGGTTGGTAGTTAGCAGTGGAGGCTGGTGACTTGAAACATTGAGGAGGATGGGAGACCAGCGATATACAGTTGGAAGTTTACATACACTTAGGTTGGAGTCATTAAAACTAGCTTTTCAACCACTCCACAAATTTCTTGTTAACAAACTATAGTTTTAGCAAGACGGTTAGGACATCTACTTTGTGCAAGACACAAGTCATTTTTCCAACAGTTGTTTACAGACATATTATTTCACTTATAATTCACTGTAGCGCAATTCCAGTGGGTCAGAAGTTTACATACACTAAATCGACTGTGCCTTTAAACAGCTTGGAAAAATCCAGAAAATGATGTCATGGCTTTAGAAGTTTCTGATAGGGTAATTGACATTAGTTGAGTCAATTGGAGGTGTACCTGTGGATGTATTTCAAAGCCTACCTTCAAATTCAGTTCCTCTTTGCTTGACATCTTGGGAAAATCAAAAGAAATTAGCAGAGACCTCAGAAAATAAATTGTAGACCTCCACAAGTCTGGTTCATCCTTTGGAGCACTTTCCAAACTCCTGAAGGTACCACATTCATCTGTACAAACAATAGTATGCAAGTGTTAACACCATGGGACCACGCAGCCGTCAAACCGCTCAGGAAGGAGATGCGTTCTGTCTCCTAGAGATTAATGTACTTTGGTGCTAAAAGTGCAAATCAATCCCAGAACAACAGCAAAGGACCTGGAGGAGACAGGTACAAAAGTATATATATCCACAGTACAACAAGTCCTATATCAACATAACCTGAAAGACAGCTCAGCAAGGAAGAAGCCACTGCTCTAAAACCACCCTAATGAAGCCAGACTACGGTTTGCAACTGCACATGGGACAAAGATCATACTTTTTGGAGAAATGTCCTCTGGTCTGATGAAACAAAAATAGAACTGTTTGGCCATAATGACCATCGTTACTTTTAGAGGAAAAAGGGAGAGGCTTGCAAGCCGAAGATCCCCATCCCAACCGTGAAGCACGGGGGTGGCAGCATCATGTTGTGGGGATGCTTTGCTGCAGGAGGGACTGGTGCACTTCACCGAATAGATGACATCACGATAAAGGAATATTATGTGGATATATTGAAGCAACATCTCAAGACATCAGTCAGGAAGTTAAAGCTTGGTCGCAAATGGGTCTTCCATATGAACAATGACTCCAAGCATACTTCCAAAGTTGTATCAAAATGGCTTAAGGACAGCAAAGTCAAGGTATTGGAGTGGCCATCACAAAGCCCTGACCTCAATCCTGAAAAATCTTGTGCGAGCAAGGAGGCCTACCCACCGACCTGACTCAGTTACACCAGCTCTGTCAGGAGGAATGGGCCAAAATTCACCCAACTTATTGTGGGAAGCTTGTGGAAGGCTACCCGAAACGTTTGACCCATGTTAAACAATTTCAAGGCATTGCTACCAAATACTAATTGAGTGTATGTAAACTTCTGACCCACTGGGAATGTGATGAAATAAATAAAAGCTGAAATAAATCATTCTCTCTACTATTATTCTGACATTTCACATTCTTAAAATAAAGTGGTGATCCTAACTGACCTAAGACAGGGAATATTTACTAGAATTAAATGTCAGGAATTGTGAAAAAGTGAGTTTAAATGTATTTGACTAAGGTGTATGTAAACTTCTGATCTCAACTGTAGCTGCGGAACGCACGGAGACTTCAAAGATTGTTTAAAAGATCATCAAAGACAATGATTTGACGCTAAAGCATTTAATAATGACAGTGCTATGGAGAATTGGAATGAGAAGGCTACTTACAGTGCTGAGAAGGGATCACTGCAGGTATTGGATGAGGGTATGAGGCATGGGTTGAGGCTTCAGTGTAGGACATGCTCATCATGGATGGATAGTGTTGGAGAAGAGCTCTTTTATTGAAATTTTATTTAACCTTTAACCCGGGGGCGGGGGCTGGGATTTAAAAACAAATGTATTAAATAAAAGGATAGGACACAACACACATCACGACAAGGGAGACAACACAACACTACATCAACTAAGACCTTAGACAACAATATAGCATGGCAGCAACACATGACAACTCAGCATGGTAGCAACACAACACTACACCAAGAGAGACCTTAGACAACAATATAGCATGGCAGCAACACATGACAACTCAGCATGGTAGCAACACAACACTACACCAAGAGAGACCGTAGACAACAATATAGCATGGCAGCAACACATGACAACTCAGCATGGTAGCAACACAACATGGTAGCATCACAAAACAGGGTACAGACATTATTGGGCACAGACATCAGCCCAGAGGGCAAGAAAGTAGAGACAACAATACATCACGCAAAGCTTCCACTGAGGGCAGGACTGGTGTTTACTGGGAAGAAAAAAAACAATATCACACAGTTAGACAAAAGAAGAATGAGTTAGTCCAAGCAAGGAGTAAAACCATTGATGTGTAATAATGTGTTTGTGTATGTGATTAAATCTACATATAGTAATGAGAGAAAATGTACAGGTCTACTCGCAGTGCTTGGAGTGGAAACATTTAATGTGCCAGTGGATGAGAGGGCACATGAGTCATGGCTTCAGGTCATGTCAGGAGAGAGCTGACACTGGTAGTGGAGTGGTCACCACCTCTTAATCAGGGAACAGGAGAGACTTAGCTGTAAATACAAATAGATGCTACAGTGCATTCCATTACAGCAGCGCCATCAAAGGTTTGGGCAACAAGCTTCTCCGTTAAGTTAAACTCATCTCAGAATTCACAAAGTCAAACACAGACCGCGCATTTCGCCCACTTGACACATCAAAATAGCCCAACAAACGTTCCTGAATAAAATCTTGATAATCCACATGCCTGACGATAACTAACAACTACAAGCAGACTTGTGGCACCATAGGTTCCAGAATGGTGGGAAAATTGTTTCCCACTGGGGCCCGGAGTTTTTCCTTGTCTGGTAACCTAACCAGGAAAACTCCGGACCCTATAGTGCATGACAGTGATTAATCAGTTGTAAAAAGGTTTTATACCGGCTATGATGGGACCAGTTTTTCTAATCCAGTCACATGGTTTTTCAGAATTCCTGGAAAAAACTCCTGGCCCTGGGGAGGATGAAAACTGTCAAACTGCAGCAACCTTATACTTGTTGGTATAAATGATATTTAGATTAGATTAGGAGGGGGATTTCCTCTACCCAGACACAGAGACAACTGATAGACAATAGAACTAAAGGATGAGCTTGCTTTATGCATGTTTGCATCATGCAGGCCCATACAACTGCAGGCCAAATAGAAAATTGACTCACAGTCTATGTCATCACTATTAAGTTAATTGATTAAATCCAGCTCATCATTTTGGATTGAATGGTACAGGTAGCCTAGCCAGCCCAAGTTTGAATATAAATCAAATTGGATCACATTCACATTTTCTCCTGACAAACAAATGGACTATAAATACCTAACGTTACCTATATGTTTTAATCATCTCGTTTTCATCCCATACAGCATGTCAGATCTCTAATGTTTAGGTGTAGCCTAAATCTACACTACCGTTCAAATGTTTGGGGTCAGTTAGAAATCTCCTTGTTTTTGAAAGAAAAGCATTTTTTTCCCCATTAATGTAACATCAAATTGATCAGAAATACAGGGAAGACATTGTTAATGTTGTAAATTGTATAAATGTTTTATTTTATTTCACCTTTATTTAACCAGGTAGGCCAGTTGAGAACAAGTTCTCATTTACAAATGCGACCTGGTCAAGATAAAGCAAAGCGACACAAATAACAGAGTTACACAAGGAATAAACAAACATACAGCCAATAATACAATAGAAAAATATACAGTGAGTGCAAATGAGGTAGGATAAGGGAGGTAAGGCGATAAATAGGCCATATTGGCAAAAGATTTACAATATAGCAAATGACTATTGTAGCTGGAAACGGCAGATTTTTTTTATGGAATATGTACATAGGCGTACAGAGGCCCATTATCAGCAACCATCACTCCTGAGTTCCTCTGTACAGTGTCTGTGTTCTTTTGCCCATCTTAATTTTGTATTTTTATTGTCCAGTCTGAGATATGGCTTTTTCTTTGCAACTCTGCCTAGAAGGCCATTATCCTGGAGTCGCCATTTCACTGTTGACGTTGAGACTGGTGTTTTACGGGTACTATTTAATGAAGCTGCCAGTTGAGGACTTGTGAGGCATCTGTTTCTCAAACTAGACACTCTAATGTACTTGTCCTCTTGCTCAATTGTGCACAGGGGCCTCCCACTCATCTTTCTATTCTGGTTAGTGCCAGTTTGTGCTGTTCTGTGAATGGAGTTGTTACGCATGCCTCTATGAAGAGGGAACGCAAGACCCTGCTACAACTCAACTCCCCGTGAAGGGAAAGCGATATGGGACTGTAGGTGCGAGTAAGGATGACAAAGGCAGAGTGTGGTACCGTTTATAAGGAATTTATTCCGTCACACATATGGGGAAAAGGGGCTGGACAGAACCAAAGCAAAGAAAGTACATTTCAAAGCCCCCTCTCCTATCTTACCTGCCTACCCACTACTTACCTAATTTGCACCACCTGGTACCCTAACCAAAATACAGGGGGTGGTCCACCCAGGTCTTACCTAGTGTGTATAGACAATGAATATACTACGGGTTATGTATGCCCGCGGGCCTCTTGCCTAAGCACTCCCTAGGTGCCTTCCCCTTCCCCCTGGGAACAAATGAAACAGAATATTATTAACAATTCCACAAACACACTGAGAAACACAGGACATCAAATAGGCTCTGACTGAGCAACAAACTCACACAGAACATACCAAAGCTGCTCCCATCTTCAACTAACATAGTACATAACAACTGCCTGAGAAACAACCAACATATGCTATAACCATCAGCCATCAGCCTCCTCTCTCAGCAATCCCCCCTCTCTCAGCAATCCCCCCCTCTCTCAGCAATCCCCCCCCTCTCTCAGCAATCCCCCCCTCTCTCAGCAATCCCCCCCCTCTCTCAGCAATCCCCCCCCTCTCTCTCAGCAATCCCCCCCCCTTTCTCAGCAATCCCCCCCCTCTCTCAGCAATCCCCCCCCTCTCTCCTCTCCCTCCTGAACAACAGAATACTGGCTTTTATAACTGGAGAAGGAGTCTAATGGGATACAGCTGTAACTTGACGAGGGGGCGGGGTCAGCTCCAATTAGCCGTGGAGTCGACCAATCAGCTGCCTGGGGGATTTCAGGAAGCCATCTCCTGAAACACACACACAAATACACAAACTACAACACAGAAACTGGGGAACGTAACAGGAGTAGTACACAGCGTTGTACGAGATCTTCAGTTTCTTGGCAATTTCTCACATGGAATAGCCTTCATTTTTCAGAACAAGAATAGACTGACGAGTTTCAGAAGCAAGGTCTTTGTTTCTGGACATTTTAAGCCTGTAATCGAACCCACAAATGCTGATGCTCCAGATACTCAACTAGCCTAAAGAAGGCAAGTTTTATTGCTTCTTTAAGCAGAACAACAGTTTTCAGCTGTGCTAACATAACTGCAAAAGGGTTTCCCAATGATCAATTAGCCTTTTAAAATAATAAACTTGGATTAGCTAACACAACGTGCCACTGGAACACAGGAGTGTCATGGCTGCTGATAATGGGCCTCCGTGCGCCTATGTAGATGTTCCATTAAAAATCTGCCATTTCCAGTTGCAATAGTAATTTACAACATTAACAATGTCTACACTGTATTTCTGATCAGTTTGATTTTATTTTAATGAACAAAAACTGTGCTTTTCTTTCAAAAACAAGAACATTTCTAAGTGACCCCAATCTTTTGAATGGTAGTGTATATAAAGAGTTTTTGCCTGTGTCTGTCCGGAGAGATGAATAAATACTGGAGAAAAGTGGAAAGCCTACTTGAGCGTGGGCGAACATATCTTTTTAATCTCACTTTTAACGGATGATGCGATGGAAACCATCAAATCATTCTGAATTGATTTCGACATCCCAGAGAAGACAGTAGAATCTTCCATATGCTCAGCAAGTAAAGCATCATAAAGTGCTCTTACCCCTGCAAGCTCCTTGTAGTTGCCCTTGTTAGCGGAACTTTCCCTCTCATCGTGCCCCCTTGCTTCATCCCGCAACGAGCCATTATTTACAATGTGCCCCCTAAAAGCCAACTCTTACATGTCAAAAAATGTAGTATGCCTGTTTCTTCTTACTTTCTGTTTGAATACGCAGACTTTCGTCCATTACATGATCAATGCAGCTTTTTCCCAGAAGCTTGAATCTGATATGGGCAATGAAAGGGGTTCTTCAACAAAAAATCCACTACATTGTTCTTAGCATCAGCTAGCTGTTCTGGCGGAGAAAACTGCACTCTGGAAGATAGCTATCTAAACCCATAAAAAAAAAGATATGTCCCTTTTTCAGGACCCTGTCTTTCAAAGATAATTCATAAAAATCCAAATAACTTCACAGATCTTCATTGTAAAGGGTTTAATGCAACTGCTGTGTCAGATTTAAAAAAACTTTACGGAAAAAGCATAATCTGAGAACGGCGCTCAGAACCCAAAACAGCCAGAGGAATATCCGCCATTTTGGAGTCAACAGAAGTTAGAAACAACACCATAAATATTCACTTACCTTTGATGATCTTCATCAGAAAGCACTCCCAGGAATCTCAGTTCGACAATAAATGACTGATTTGTTCCGTAAAGTTCCATAAAGTCCGTCATTTATGTCCAAATATCCACTTGTTGTTAGCGTGTTCAGCCCAGTAATCCATCTTCATGAGGCGCAAGCATTTCGTCTAAACAAACAAAAACTCAAAAAGTTCCGTTACAGGTCGTAGAAACAAGCCAAACGATGTCTGGAATCTATCTTTAGGATGTTTTTAACATAAAACATCAATAATGTTCCAACCGCAGAATTCCATTGTCTGAAGAAAAGCACTGGAATGAGAGGTAACTCTGTCGGGAGCGAGCGTTTTGAGACCAAGGCACTCTGTCAGACCACTGACTCAAGAGGTCTCATGAGCCCCTCCTTTATAGTAGAATCCTCATTCAAGTTTCTAAAGATGGTTGACATCTAGTGGAAGCCGTATGAAGTGCAACTTTATCCATATCTCAATGTGTATTCGGTAGGCTAAGCTTTGAAAACTATAAACCTCAGATGTCCCACTTCCTGGTTGGATTTTTCTCAGGTTTTCGCCTGCCATATGAGTTATGTTATACTCACAGACATCATTCAAACAGTTTTAGAAACTTCACGGTGATTTCTATCCAATACTACTAATAATATGCATATATTAGCATCTGGGACAGAGTAGGAGGCAGTTCACTCTGGGCACGCTATTCATCCAAAAGTGAAAATGCTGCTGTTTCCCATGCTTGTTCAATTAACCATAAACATTTAATGAACATGCACCTGTGGAACGGTCGTTAAAACACTAACAGCTTACAGATGGTAGGCAATTAAGGTCACAGTTTGTCACGCCCTGACCTTAGAGATCCTTTTCATGTCTCTATTTTGGTTTGGTCAGGGCATGAGTTGGGGTGGGCATTCTATGTTTTGTGTTTCTAGGATTTTCTGTCTCCATGTTTTGGCCGGGTATGGTTATCAATCAGGGACAGCTGTCTTTCGTTGTCTCTGATTGGGAACCATACTTAGGTACCCTTTTTCCCACCTGTGTTTGTGGGATGTTAACTTTGTTTGATGGCACATAGCCTTAAGCTTCACGGGTTGTTTTGTATTGTTTATTGTTTTGTCGGCGTCATTTCGAATAAAAAAGAAAATGTACGCGCACCTTGGTACAGTTCTTTTAACGGCCGTGACACAGTTATGATAACTTAGGACACAAAAAGAGGCCTTTCTACTGACTCTGAAAAACACCAAAAGAAAGATGCCCAGGGTCCCTGCTCATCTGCGTGAATGTGCCTTAGGCATGCTGCAAGGAGGCATGAGGACTGCAGATGTGGCCAGGGCAATAAATTGCAATGTCCATACTGTGAGACACCTAGGACAGCGCTACAGGGAGACAGGATGGACAGCTGATCGTCCTCGCAGTGACAGACCACGTGTAACAACACAGGATTGGTACATCCGAACATCACACCTGCGGGACAGGTACAGGATGGCAACATCATCTGCCCGAGTTACACCAGGAATGCACAATCCCTCCATCAGTGCTCAGACTGTCCACAATAGGCTGAGAGAGGCTGGACTGAGGGCTTGTAGGTCTGTTGTAAGGCAGGTCCTCACCAGACATCACCGGCAACAAC
Source organism: Oncorhynchus mykiss (assembly GCF_013265735.2). Taxonomy (NCBI): domain Eukaryota; kingdom Metazoa; phylum Chordata; class Actinopteri; order Salmoniformes; family Salmonidae; genus Oncorhynchus; species Oncorhynchus mykiss. Next base: position 88,291,607 of record NC_048576.1, on the reverse strand, counting down.
CTCGCCTATGGGCACAAACCCACCATCGCTGGACCCAGACAGGATTGGCAAAAAGTTATCTTCGCTGACGAGTCGTGGTTTTGTCTCACCAGGGGTGATGGTCGGATTCGCGTTTATCGTCAAAGGAATGAGCTTTACACTGAGGCCTGTACTCTGGAGCAGGATCGATTTGGAGGTGGAGGGTCCGTCATGGTCTGGGGCGGTGTGTCACAGCATCATCGGACTGAGCTTGTTGTCATTGCAGTCATTGCAGTCATCTCAACGCTGTGCGTTACAGGGAAGACATCCTCCTCCCTCATGTGGTACCCTTCCTGCAGGCTCATCCTGACATGATCCTCCAGCATGACAATGCCACCAGCCATACTGCTCGTTCTGTGTGGGATTTCCTGCAAGACAGGAATGTCAGTGTTCTGCCATGGCCAGCGAAGAGCCCGGATCTCAATCCAACTGAGCACGTCTGGAACCTGTTGGATCGGAGGGTGAGGGCTAGTCCCCCCCCCCCCCCCCCCGTGGAACTTGTTCAGTTTATGTCTCAGTTGTTGAGTCTTGTTATGTTCATACAAATTCTTACGCATGTTAAATTGGCTGGAAATAAACGCAGTTGACAGTGAGAGGACGTTTTTAAATAAATTGCCGTAACTCGGCACAAGAATAAAGTTCTAAAACTAAGAAACGTTTCCTGTAGTTTGAATAACCACATTTGAATAGAATAATATCCTAAAAATGCTCAACTATCACTCTCAGTCTCTATCCAAGACTCACCAAGCTTCTCTACATATAGAACCCCAATAGTGCTCTGGGGCACAACCCCAAACTAATCCTAATCCTAATCCTATGATTGGATGGACAACATGTCAGTTTATATTGCAAAAGCTTTGATTGGTTGGAGGATGTCCTCCGGAAGTGGTCCTAATTACCATGTAGGTCTATGGAAGCGGGTAAGGCCTACGAGCCTCCTAGGTTTTGTATTGAAGTCAATGTAGCCAGAGGAGGACGGGAAATAGCTGTCCTTCGGCTACACCATGGTGAGTGTGTTGTTGAGAGTATTGTAGACGAAGGTTGAAAGTCATGCGTCCTCCGATATACAAACCAACCAAGCCGCACTGCTTCTTAACACAGCGCGCATCCAACCCGGAAGCCAGCCGCACCAATGTGTCGGCGGAAACACCGTGCACCCGGCAACCTTGGTTAGCCGGCCCGCCGCAGGAGTCGCTGGTGTGCGATGAGACAAGGATATCCCTATCGGCAAAGCCCTCCCTAACCCGGACGACGCTTGGCGTATTGTGCGTCGCACCACGGACCTCCCGGTCGCGGCCGGTTACAACAGAGCCTGGGCGCGAACCCAGAGTCTCTGATGGCACAGCTGGCGCTGCAGTACAGAGCCCTTAACCACTCGTGAATATATTTAGTATAGTTTTAGCTAAAAATGATTTACATTTTTTTTTTTCACTATTTTACATTTTTCGGAAATTCACTGAGTAAGATGGTCCTCCCCGTCGTCCTCTGAGGAGCCTCCACGGTAGGTAGGTAGGTAGGTGGGTGCACAGGTAGGTTGGTAAGTAGGTAAGTAGGTGGGTAGCGGGTGGCGTGTGGGAGCGAGGAACGGCATGGGGTGGGTACGTCTGTTTGAAGAGGCAGCTGCTGTCCCGGTTCACTGGCATCCTGTCTTCTCCTGGCCGGATGACTGAAAGGGCTGATGAGGGAGAGAGATATAGACGGTGAGCAGGCATGCCTATACTTCTCTCTCTCTCTCCCTCTCTCCCTCTCTCGCTCTCTCTCTCTCTCTCTCTCTCTCTCTCTCTCTCTCTCTCTCTCTTTCTCTCTCTCGCTCACTCTCTCTCTCTCCCCCTTTCTCTCTCTCTCTCTCTCTCTCTCTTTCTCTCTCTCTCTCTCTCTCTCTCTCCCTCTCTCTCTCTCTCTCTCTCTCTCTCTTTCTCTCTCCCTTTCTGTCTTTCTTTCTTTCTTTCCTTTTTGTTCTCTCTGCCTATCCCCCTCTCTCTGTCTCTCTCTCTCTCTCTCTCTCTCTGTCTCTAGCACCAACGATAAGAGTACAAAAAGATGTGAACACAAATACCCTTACGTCTGACGAGAAAGCAACATTCCTTCTTATTCTCTCTCTTTTTGACTTTCTTTTTTGTCCTTTCTTCTTCATCCCCTAATCTCCGGCTTGGGGCTCAGGCAGGACAAGGGGTTTCATCAGTGTTTCTGCTGGTGGCTTCTGGTGAGGAAGAGGGGCTTCTTGTTCTGGATGTGTATGAGTTGAGTCAGAAGCTATGTGTGTGTGTATGTCTGTGTGTGTGTGTGAGTTAGCAAGTTTGAGTCAGGGAGTTGTGTTTGTCTGTCTGTGTGTGCGCCTGCATTAGTGTGGACTTGTTAAACTATGGTAAGTAAACCAAAATTTGACCAACTGGGGACATTTTGTTAGTCCCCACAAGGTCTTATGCTGTTTCTAGGGGGTTTAGGGTTAATGTTAGAATTAGCATTAGGGTTAGAAGTAGGTTTAGGGTTAGGAGCCAGTGTTAGTTTTAGGGTCAGGGTTAGGTGCTAGGGTTATGTTTAGGGTCAGGGTTAGGAGCTAGAGTTACGTTTAGGGTCAGGGTTAGGAGCTAGGGTTAGGTTTAGGGTCAGGGTTAGGAGCTAGAGTTACGTTTAGGGTCAGGGTTAGGAGCTAGGGTTAGGTTTAGGGTCAGGGTTAGGAGCTAGGGTTAGTTTTAGGGTCAGGGTTAGGAGCTAGAGTTACGTTTAGGGTCAGGGTTAGGAGCTAGGGTTAGGTTTAGAGTCAGGGTTAGGAGCTAGGGTTAAGTTTAGGGTCAGGGTTAGGGTTAGGGTGGCATAGCGTGGCCTGATACACTGAGAGGGTCACATAAGGTCCTGCTCAACTCCAATGTTTCCAAACGATGGGCTGCACCTCTGGCTACTTCCACTGCTGTATACCAGGCTGCTCGTGAGTTGTTACAATAGTAGAAATGGATGGATATTCCTGGATAGCTACACCGCAGGGGGGGTAGATAACATAGGACAGGGCCATAGACAGATGATCAGTGTGTCCATTCTGTATGCTCCATCTGCAGCAGCTGCAGGGGTTTGGGCCACATCCTGAAAATGTAATGTTCTGTCTGCTCTCTGAGTGATCTGTCTGCACTCTGAGTGATCTGTCTGCACTCTGAGTGATCTGTCTGTTCTCTGGGTGTTCTGTCTGCACTCTGAGTGATCTGTCTGCACTCTGAATGATCTGTCTCCTCTCTGAGTGCTCTGTCTGTTCTCTGAGTGTTCTGTCTGCTCTCAGAGTGTTCTGTCTGCTCACTGAGAGAATAGAGACATAAAAAGATAGAGGGAGAGAAACAGACAGACCTCCCTCCCTCCCTCCCTCCCTCTAAATTCTCTGTTTCTAACCTCATCCCTCTATATTCTCTGTTTCTAACCTCCTCCCTCTATATTCTCTGTTTCTGACCTCCTCCCTCTATATTCTCTGTTTCTAACCTCATCCCTCTATATTCTCTGTTTCTAACCTCATCCCTCTATATTCTCTGTTTCTGACCTCCTCCCTCTATATTCTCTGTTTCTGACCTTCTCCCTCTATATTCTCTGTTTCTGATCTCCCTCTATATTCTCTGTTTCTAACATCCTCCCTCTATATTCTCTGTTTCTAACCTCATCCCTCTATATTCTCTGTTTCTGACCTCCTCCCTCTATATTCTCTGTTTCTGACCTTCTCCCTCTATATTCTCTGTTTCTGATCTCCCTCTATATTCTCTGTTTCTAACCTCCTCCCTCTATATTCTCTGTTTCTAACATCCTCCCTCTATATTCTCTGTTTCTAACCTCCTCCCTCTATATTCTCTGTTTCTGACCTCCTCCCTCTATATTCTCTGTTTCTGACCTCCTCCCTCTATATTCTCTGTTTCTGACCTCCTCCCTCTATATTCTCTGTTTCTAACCTCATCCCTCTATATTCTCTGTTTCTAACCTCATCCCTCTATATTCTCTGTTTCTGACCTCCTCCCTCTATATTCTCTGTTTCTGACCTCCTCCCTCTATATTCTCTGTTTCTGACCTCTTCCCTCTATATTCTCTGTTTCTAACCTCCTCCCTCTATATTCTCTGTTTCTGATCTCCCTCTATATTCTCTGTTTCTAACCTCCTCCCTCTATATTCTCTGTTTCTAACCTCCTCCCTCTATATTCTCTGTTTCTGACCTCCTCCCTCTATATTCTCTGTTTCTGACCTCCTCCCTCTATATTCTCTGTTTCTGACCTCCTCCCTCTATATTCTCTGTTTCTGACCTCCTCCCTCTATATTCTCTGTTTCTAACATCCTCCCTCTATATTCTCTGTTTCTAACCTCCTCCCTCTATATTCTGTTTCTGACCTCCTCCCCCAATCTTCAGTCAGTTTCCTACACAGGAGACTGACTGAAGATAATCCTTGGGTGATCTGACATGACTCTATATTCTTCAACGTCCTATTCTACTTTCTGACTTCATTGGTGTGATATAGGAGATAATAAACAAGTCCTTCTGAATAGGCCCCAGTGGTGTGACAGAGGTGCCATTGTGTGAGTGGTCGGGTTCCCAACTAGCTGTGTTGTGGTCTGTGGGCTCTGTTCATTCGGCATGGCGTCGGCGCTAGCCTTTGTGAGAAGCCATTTGAACAAATCTCGCCTTGACAAGTAAGAGTCCCAGAATTCTCAGCCACTGTGAAATATGAAGCGCCGTCGCCAGCTCTGCCCCCCACTCTGTTGCAACCACTACCCTGCCTCCCCCCGATGCTGATCTCTTGTGAAAGTGTGTAGCTGTGTGTGTGTCTGCGTGTGTGTGCACGTGTGTGTGTGTGTGTGTGTGTGTGTGTGTGTGTGTGTGTGTGTGTGTGTGTGTGTGTGTGTGTGTGTGTGTGTGTGTGTGCGCCATGCAGCACGTTGATAGGTTGGACGAGGGTATTATTACCCTCAACAAATTAGCCACTTCAGGAACTCTCCTCACTATTACCCCACCCCACCCTCTCTTTCTCTTTCTCTCTCATTCTCTTCTTCAGGAGTCAGGCTGTCTCGTTCCTGTCAGCACAGTGATTCACAGCCCAGTCACAGAGGAATGCACCACTGAGTCCTGTCCTGTGGTCGTTTTCTCATTCTCCATTTCACTGAGGTGGCAAAATGACCACACTTCCCTCTCTCTCTCTCTCTTTCTCTCTCTCTGACCCCCTGGGATTCCTATTGAATTATTACCAGAGCTTCACATCATCAACTCTTCCTCTTTCTTTCAGCTTTGTTGAATCCTCTTCGAATCACTCAGTAACTGTATGTGTTGCTCTGGGTTCCCTGAAGATGAGGTGAGGTCATGCCGTGTTGTGGGCATAGAAATATATTCACTAGAACAGACTATCTCATTCAAGCATAGCATTCAAGTCAGTCATTCTATTTCTATGGTTGAGTGTTTCTGAAGGGTGAGGTTCTGGGGATGCTGCTCTGGCACCCCTTCCTCCCTAACACACTCAGTGTCACCTCGTTGACCTTTCATCCCTGACCCCTGAGAAGAGAGGGGTCACCATTCGAGTGACAGGAGCTCCTGGTGGTACTAACATGGGTACGCCTTTACCACGTGACCAGGGTGCCAAAACACTATGCACACACACACACACACACACACACACACACACACACACACACACACACACACACACACACACACACACACACACACACACACACACACACACACACACACACACACACACACACAATACCTGGTTAATCATTTTACACGGCATGCGGGGGTGTTATCTGTTTCTGTTTCAGAAGTGAGAGGCGGGTGTCGAAAGCTTGTCCGGCTATTTATCCCAAGGTCATTTATCCAGATTCCTGTCTTAAATGGCTCTGTGTTAGGTAGAGTTTGATATCCAGGTGATGGCAGCTCAGAATAGACACCAGTTGGCCCTGTGTTTCATCATGTGGAAAAAACAGAGCTGTCTGTCTTACGAGAGAGAGAGAGAGAGGGGGGGGGCGAGAGAGAGATAGAGAGAGGGGGGTGAGAGAGAGAGGGAGAGAGAGAGAGAGAGAGGAGGAAGAGAGAAGGAGGGAGAGAGAGGAGGGAGAGAGAAGGAGGGAGAGAGAGGAGGGAGAGAGAAGGAGGGAGAGAGAAGGAGAGAGAGAGGAGGGAGAGAGAAGGAGGAAGAGAGGAGGGAGAGAGAAGGAGGGAGAGAGAGGAGGGAGAGAGAAGGAGGGAGAGAGAAGGAGGAAGAGATGAGGGAGAGAGAAGGAGGGAGAGAGAAGGAGGGAGAGAGAAGGAGGGATAGAGAAGGAGGGAGAGAGAAGGAGGGAGAGAGAAGCAGGAAGAGATGAGGGAGAGAGAAGGAGGGAGAGAGGAGGGATAGAGAAGGAGGGAGAGAGAAGGGAGAGAGAAGGAGGGAGAGAGGAGGGAGAGAAAGGGATTGAGAGAGGAGGGAGGGGGAAGGAGGGAGAGAGAAGGGGGAGAGAGGAGGGAGAGAGAAGGAGGGAGAGAGAAGGGAGAGAAAAGGAGGAAGAGAGGCGGGAGAGAGAAGGAGGAAGAGAGGAGGGAGAGAGAAGGGAGAGAGAAGGAGGAAGAGAGAAGGAGGGAGAGAGAGGAGGGAGAGGAAGGAGGGAGAGAGAAGGAGGGAGAGAGAAGGAGGAAGAGATGAGGGAGAGAGAAGGAGGGAGAGAGGAGGGATAGAGAAGGAGGGAGAGAGGAGGGAGAGAGAATGAGGGAGAGAGAAGGAGGGAGAGAGAAGGGAGAGAAAAGGAGGAAGAGAGGAGGGAGAGAGAAGGAGGAAGAGAGGAGGGAGAGAGAAGGAGGGAGAGAGGAGGGAGAGAAAAGGATTGAGAGAGGAGGGAGAGAGAAGGGAGAGAGAAGGAGGAAGAGAGGAGGGAGAGAGAAGGAGGGAGAGAGGAGGGATAGATAAGGAGGGAGAGAGAAGGGAGAGAGAAGGAGGGAGAGAGAAGGAGAGAGAAGGAGGGAGAGAGCAGGGAGAGAAAAGGATTGAGAGAGGAGGGAGAGAGAATGAGGGAGAGAGAAGGAGGGAGAGAGAAGGGAGAGAAAAGGAGGAAGAGAGGAGGGAGAGAGAAGGAGGAAGAGAGGAGGGAGAGAGAAGGAGGGAGAGAGAAGGGAGAGAGAAGGAGGAAGAGAGGAGGGAGAGAGAAGGAGGGAGAAAGGAGGGAGAAAAAGGGGAAAGAAAGAGAGAGATGTTTATCTGGGTGCTCTTGACAACTAACTCTTCCACAGTGCACTTTAGTAATGTTGCTCTGCAGAAACCTGATCAACTGCTGCCAGGGCAAAACACCATTATAACAGGAAGTGTGAAATACTCTCTCCATCTTTACTTCCCCTCACACCTCTCCTGTCCTAAACTGCCCTCTTTCCATTCCTCCTTCACACACTAACCTTTCCTCCTCTCTTCCGTCTCTACTCCTCCTATTTCCTCCCCTTCTTAATATCCTCCTTAATGTCTCCTCCTCTCATCCACTTCTCCCTCCCTCTTTCTTTCACTCGTCTGTTTTTACTTTCCTCTCTTATTAACCCCTGTCCTCTTATCTTCATTCCCCTCTTTCCCACTGACCTCTCCTCTCTACTCCTGACATCCCCCTCTTCTTCCCTCTCTTAACCCTTTCGCCTCCTCTCCCTCTCCCTCTCTTCTCCTCTTTTCTCCCTGGCATATCTCAAGATTCTTGAAGTGAGACGAGGGTGAGACGAGGGGGGGACGAGGGGGGAGAACAGAACAAACAATGTGGGACAAGAGAGGCTCCGGGACTGGCATTAATTCCTCCTCTCTCCCGCTCTCTCCCTCTCTCTCCCGCTCTCTCCCTCTCTCTCCCTATCTCTCCCGCTCTCTCCCTCTCTCTCCCTCTCTCTCCCGCTCTCTCCCTCTCTCTCCCTATCTCTCCCTCTCTCTCCCTCTCTCTCCCGCTCTCTCCCTCTCTCTCCCTCTCTCTCCCGCTCTCTCCCTCTCTCTCCCTATCTCTCCCTCTCTCTCCCTATCTCTCCCGCTCTCTCCCGCTCTCTCCCACTCTCTCCCTCTCTCTCCCTCTCTCTCCCTCTCTCTCCCTCTCTCTCCCGCTCTCTCCCTCTCTCTCCCTCTCTCTCCCTATCTCTCCCGCTCTCTCCCTCTCTCTCCCTCTCTCTCCCTCTCTCTCCCGCTCTCTCCCTCTCTCTCCATATCTCTCCCGCTCTCTCCCTCTCTCTCCCTCTCTCTCCCTCTCTCTCCCTCTCTCTCCCTCTCTCTCTCTTCTTCTCTACTGTTTCTTGGCTGTTATCCAGCAAATGTCAGCACCCATGATGGCGTGCTGGGCACTGGCCAACAGATGCCCTTGAGGAGAACATTCCTGTCTGGCATAACCCATCTTTTCACGCTATTTATACAAAAATATCTAAGCCCCGACTCGGCTTCCACTGACACCACAGCACAGCACGCAATGTGCAGTGGCCGTTCTTCTTGGAACCATTCTCTTCACAATCAAATCAAATGGTGATATCGTGTTTTGTCATTTGTGCCAAATGGTGTCACAGTGTAGGCTTAGTATTCTTCTCCATTCTCTCTCCTCACATGTTAATATCATGTACTGAACTGTAATTCCTGTAAAATGTTGTCCCAATGTGGTAGGCCTACAGGGCAGGAGTAGTGTGTTGTGTGTTCTACAATAGTGTGTTGTCAACATTTTGATAAATGGTCTTTATTAGTTTCTATGAGACAGATATCCTGAGGACAATGTGTGGCTGATGAACCCTGATCTACATAAATTGATGTGACTCCATTGGTGAATTTGCGCTGAAAACAAATGTTTGACTCTTCACAAGAGTTTCAATTAGCTACATTTCCCATGGTATCACTCTTCTCTATATTCCCCATAAAGAGCTTGGACTGAATCCCTTCTGGGTGACATGGATGAAATTAACCATTATCAACAGAAAGTCAGGGGAAGAGCATTCTAAAAGTGCTCAATGAAGATTAAACACTGTGGTGTTTCAACTAAAGAGAAATCCATTCATTTTAGATATGTCACCCTTTGAGAAACCTAAATGAAAAGAGAGGAGGAGGAGGAGGATGGGGAGGAGAAGGAGGAGAACGAGCAGGAGGAGAACGAGGAGAAGAAGGAGAAAGAGAAGGAGGAGGAGAAGGAGGAGAACAATAAGGAGGAGAAGGAGGAGAATAAGGAGAAAGAGAAGGATGAGGAGGAGAAGGAGGAGGAGAACAAGAAGGAGGAGAAGGAGGAGAATAAGGAGAAAGAGAAGGATGAGGAGGAGAAGGAGGAGGAGAACAAGAAGGAGGAGAAGGAGGAGAATAAGGAGAAAGAGAAGGATGAGGAGGAGAAGGAGGAGGAGAACAAGAAGGAGGAGAAGGAGGAGAATAAGGAGAAAGAGAAGGAGGAGGAGGAGAAGGAGGAGGAGGAAAAGAAGGAGGAGGAGAACGAGAAGAAGGATAAGGAGGAGGAGGAGAACGAGAAAGAGGAGAAGGAGGAGGAGAAGAAGGAGAAAGAGAAGGAGGGGGAGGAGGAAGAGGAGGAGGAGGAGAAGAAGGATAAAGAGAAGGAGGAGGAGAAGGAGGAGGAGGAGAAGAAGGAGAAAGAGAAGGAGGAGGAGGAGGAGGAGGAGGAGAAGAAGGAGAAAGAGAAGGAGGAGGAGGAGGAGGAGGAGGAGAAGAAGGAGAAAGAGAAGGAGGAGGAGGAGGAAGAGGAGGAGGAGGAGAAGAAGGATAAAGAGAAGGAGGAAGAGAAGGAGGAGAGAGGAGAGAGGAGGGAGAGAGAAGGAGGGAGAGAGGAGGGAGAAAGAGAAGGAGGAGAAGGAGGAGGAGAAGAAGGAGAAAGAGAAGAAGGAGGATGATGGGGAGGAGCACTAACATAATAAAAGACTTCAAGCAGCACTAACATAAAACGGGCTTCAAGCAGAACTAACATAAAACGGGCTTCAAGCAGCACTAACATAAAACGGGCTTCAAGCAGCACTAACATAAAACGAACTTCAAGCAGCACTAACATAAAACGGGCTTCAAGCAGCACTAACATAAAACGGGCTTCAAGCAGCACTAACATATTACAGGCTTCAAGAAACACTAACAAAATAACAGGCTTCAAGCAGCACTAACATAAAACGGGCTTCAAGCAGCACTAACATAATAACAGGCTTCAAGCAGCACTAACATAAAACGGGCTTCAAGCAGCACTAACATAATAACAGGCTTCAAGCAGCACTAACATAAAACGGGCTTCAAGCAGCACTAACATAAAACGGGCTTCAAGCGGCACTAACATAAAACGGGCTTCAAGCAGCACTAACATAAAATGGGCTTCAAGCAGCACTAACATAATAACAGGCTTCAAGCAGCACTAACATAAAACGGGCTTCAAGCAGCACTAACATAAAACGGGCTTCAAGCAGCATTAACATAAAACGGGCTTCAAGCAGTACTAACATAATAACAGGCTTCAAGCAGCACTAACATATAACAGGCTTCAAGAAACACTAACAAAATAACAGGCTTCAAGCAGCACTAACATAAAACGGGCTTCAAGCAGCACTAACATAATAACAGGCTTCAAGCAGCACTAACATAAAACGGGCTTCAAGCAGCACTAACATAAAACGGGCTTCAAGCAGCACTAACATAAAACGGGCTTCAAGCAGCACTAACATACCAACAGGCTTCAAGCAGCACTAACATAAAACGGACTTCAAGCAACACTAACAAAATAACAGGCTTCAAGCAGCACTAACATAAAACGGGCTTCAAGCAGAACTAACATAAAACGGGCTTCATGCAGCACTAACATAAAACGGGCTTCAAGCAGAACTAACAAAATAACAGGCTTCAAGCAGCACTAACATAAAACGGGCTTCAAGCAGCACTAACATAAAACGGGCTTCAAGCAGCACTAACATAAAAACGGGTGATTTCGTCACTGCCCAATGATTCCATAAAAAGAGTAAATGGGTTTCTTAAACCATCCCAAAACTAGTTGAGGAAAGCCACTCATTTGTTGCATATTAGCTAATCAGATTTGGACATTCAGTAAAAAGAGTAGCCTAAACCCAGGTTCTGATGAAACCATGTGAAACTAGTCAAGGAAAGCAACTGTATGTATATTATTTTATCAGTTGTCTTTCAAAAGGGCAACACTTCACTTTACACAAGCATATTTGGTTTGCCACTTGGGCAGTGCATGCTTATTTATTTTGGATACACACAGTGATGCACACTTCAAGGTTTCAAAGAGGCTCTGTTTCACGGGTGTAAAATAAACACCTGTGGGCAGTAGAATGGCAGTACTATGTTGAGCCTCCTCCAACCAACCCAACCCAGGCCCAGAGCAAACATGACAGGCTATTCTTATAAACACTTGATACTGTCATCAAGGGCCACACTATAGCTGGATGTTCTCACTATGGCCCTCTCTCCCCTGGGAGATGGAGGGGGAGTAGGTGGGAGGCAGCAGATTGATGCATATTGAATTGTAAAGATATTGGACAGGTTTAGGTCATACGCCTACTGCTCTACTCCACTTTTCTCCCCACCCCCCTCCTTCCCCTAGACATGTCCCAGCAGACCCCTCTCCACGGCGGGCCCTCCTCCGTGATAAAAAATGAAAGGGGGGAGAAAAGAAAGAGTGTTTTTTAGCATTTTAAACGGGGGTTAGGAGAGGTTTAGAGAGCAAAAGAGGTTCTGGGAGTGGATGGATTTAAACACTGTGACCATCTCCGGTTTGCTGTGGCTCAGGGAGCTCAGCCAAGGTTTTGTTTGGGTTCAGCCCAAGACATCTCTAACACCTGTTGAGAGGAAAGATTTCACGCTCCATCATCTCGCTGATCCTATAGTTCCATTTGTTTGGTTGCACTACATCTGAAATGTTCAATGTGATAGTGGACTTCAATGCTTTTCAGTGGGATAAAGGAAAAAGATAACTCTCTGGCTCTATGTGACATACAATATGATCCATTTGGAGTTTGGGCTGGTGACCATAGACAATACAGTACTTCTTCTTCTCCTTCTACTTCTATTCCTCCCTGCTCCTTTCTCTCTAGATATACCTGTACATTGGTTGATAGAGAGTCAGGAGGAGAGAGTCGGTGGCATTGGGAGTAGGGTTTAGGGTTCGTCCAAAGCTGCCGTTAAAACATGGGACCGCAGGCATAAAGCTGTCAGCGTGTGGACCAAGCCGTGGAAAACAGACCCACTTTGCACCCACAGGAACTTGACAGAAGGTTTTTATGTATTTTTCTCCCTCCCCCTACCGAAACCTGTCTATATATTTTTTTCCCTCCCTCAAGTCCTGTTTAATATTCAGTGTGTGATTCCACAAGCATTCCATTAGATAAATCACCGGCCCAGGCACTTTCTAAAACAAAGACGTTAAGACTTGTTGGGGGAAATATTGCTTTCATCTGAGCACTCACACGTCTATGGATGGCATTTTAAGTCTTGCTGTCAGATATCATTTTACCCCCCCTGAAAGATTTTTGGAGTTGCTGATACATGGCGGTGGGTTTGTGTGCGTGTGTGTGTGTGTGTGCGTGTGTGTGTGTGTGTGTGTGTGTGTGTGTGTGTGTGTGTGTGTGTGTGTGCCTATGTGTGTGTGTGTGCTTGTGTGCACTCTGAATAATTTTCCTGTCTCTTTGATGTGAGGTTGATTGCGTGGCTCAGTCGTCTGTCTCCGTGGCGATGATAATTGTTGCGTTCTTTAATTAAAGAAGCAATTCAAACCTTTATGTAATCAGCCTGAGAACCTACCCTCCCACAATACCCACAATACACAGCAACACTGGCATATTAAAGGGATCATCATATCACAACACTCTATGTTCATAATACCATCATACCACAACACACTGTGATCATACAAGTCCACTTGTTGATCATCTTTTGGCATCTTCCTTTAAAGCTGAAGTAGTAAAATTAAGTTACAAAGTTACTGTAGGGAAATACCTAATGAATGTGTACTGGATAATGGTTACCTCAACTTGAGATGAGTTACTAATTGAGAGATCAATGAAGACTGTCAGATACTGTAGTGTGGCTGTTGGAGACCTTGAGAATGACACACACACACACACACACACGCACGCACGCACGCACGCACACTCACACACACACACACACACACACACACACACACACACACACACACACACACACACAGTGATCTATGTGGGTTTACAACACCCTTATCCAGACACACATATTAATCTCTGTGGGTTTACAACACCCTTATCCAGACACACACAGTGATCTCTGTGGGGTTACAACACCCTGCTTGCCACCTGCCTGCCACCCTGCCTGCCACCCTGCCTGCCACCCTGCCTGCCACCCTGCCTGCCACACTGCACTGGGTAATCAAAATAACATTTGTAATTCTGCCAACCAAAAAGTCCTGTAGATAGCATCAGAGATGGCTGCTTTGACCAGCCTGGTCTCGTAGACTAGACGTAACATAGTAAATGTAAACCGGGACAAATGGTATGAATTGTTACATTTGGTATGGTTACATAGAACAGAAGGTTACTTAAGGAAAAAACAAAAGTAGGGTGGTTTGCAACTACTTAGCAGGTGAGCTAACCCTTCCCCTAACTTGAACCCTTTAACCTAACTCCTAACCCTAAACCTTAACCCTAATCTTAACTCTAAATTTAACCCTGACCTTAACCCCTAAGTCTAACCCCTACCCTAGATTTGATTTGATTTAATTTGATTTAGCCTAGCTCACGTTAACCACCTAGCCACAAAAAATTGGAATTCCTAACATATTATATAAAATGGAGGATGGACATCCACAAATTAATTCATACCATACGAAATGTAACATATCATACTAATTGGAGTGTCATGGATTTACATTTACTATGTTACGTCTACCCCTGAGTCCAGGTTGCTTTGAAACATCACAGTCATTCCAGAAGTCTGTGTGTGTGTGAATGGTTATCAACATGGATCTCAGCCAGAAACCCCACTGGCCTCTGTACCCTCCACCGCTAATTCTGTTACTCTTTGTTCCCGTCGCTACTTTCTTCATTTTCTTTCTTCATTTCCTCACTTTAAAGTGGACTGACACACAAGCCCCATTTTCCTACATGGACTTCCTATTTTGGGAGAGGGGTAGGGGTGGGGGGGGGGGGCACTATCAAAACACACAGAGGGGTGAGAGCGATATATTGGGAAAGAAAGAGGGGGAGAAGTTTATTAGCAGTGTGGAGGCGACCTGGGGTCAAAGGAAAGATCATAGTCAGGATACACTTTAGTGTTTTTGGATTATTCAGTCCTTACTATCACCCCTTATTCAGTCCTTACTATCACCCCTTATTCAGCCCTTACTATCACCACTTATTCAGTCCTTACTATCACCCCTTATTCAGTCCTTCCTCTCACCCCTTATTCAGCCCTTACTATCACCCCTTATTCAGTCCTTACTATCACCCCTTATTCAGCCCTTACTATCACCCCTTATTCAGTCCTTACTATCACCCCTTATTCAGCCCTTACTATCACCCCTTATTCAGCCCTTACTATCACCCCTTATTCAGTCCTTACTATCACCCCTTATTCAGTCCTTACTATCACCCCTTATTCAGCCCTTACTATCACCCCTTATTCAGTCCTTACTATCACCCCTTATTCAGCCCTTACTATCACCCCTTATTCAGCCCTTACTATCACCCCTTATTCAGTCCTTACTATCACCCCTTATTCAGCCCTTACTATCACCCCTTATTCAGTCCTTCCTCTCACCCCATATTCAGTCCTTACTATCACCCCTTATTCAGTCCTTACTATCACCCCTTATTCAGTCCTTACTATCACCACTTATTCAGTCCTTACTATCACCCCTTATTCCGCCCTTACTATCACCCCTTATTCAGTCCTTCCTCTCACCCCTTATTCAGTCCTTCCTCTCACCCCATATTCAGTCCTTACTATCACCCCTTATTCAGTCCTTCCTCTCACCCCATATTCAGTCCTTACTATCACCCCTTATTCAGCCCTTACTATCACCCCTTATTCAGCCCTTACTATCACCCCTTATTCAGCCCTTACTATCACCCCTTATTCAGCCCTTACTATCACCCCTTATTCAGCCCTTACTATCACCCCTTATTCAGTCCTTACTATCACCCCTTATTCAGCCCTTACTATCACCCCTTATTCAGTCCTTCCTCTCACCCCATATTCAGTCCTTACTATCACCCCTTATTCAGTCCCTACTATCACCCCTTATTCAGTCCTTACTATCACCACTTATTCAGTCCTTACTATCCATACTGTCACCCCTTACTCAGATAGCACAAACAAGACAGTACCTGGTCCATCTCTCAGACAAAAACACAAGAGAAACATCAACAAAAACAGACAAAAACACAACAAAAACAGCACCACAGCAACCAGTGATCTGGGAGATGGTAGAGGTGTCCAGGACTACACAGCTATCAGACCAAGATGAAGAGATAGCACACTAAACGAACAGATTAACACTGTCTGCAGTAGATTAGGCTCTTCTTGGAGGTATCAGCAGTTCTGAGATCAGCCTTATTGTGGGGAAAAGAAGCACGGACTTATCAGCAGGTCAAGTAACAAAGCTGTTAGGTGCCGGTGTCTGATTTCACTTGATATGAGGGTCAAGCTGGGTGCTAAAACCATCACCAGAATGGTGGTCCTTCTCTCTGGTGCAGTGACCAGTGTCAGTCTTCTAAGAGACAGGCCGGATTCTTCTGTCTAGGGGAGAGGCAGGGAGACAGGCCTGATTCTTCTGTCTAGGGGCGAGATGCAGGGAGACAGGCCGGATTCTTCTGTCTAGGGGAGAGGCAGGGAGACAGGCCTGATTCTTCTGTCTAGGGGCGAGGCAGGGAGACAGGCCTGATTCTTCTGTCTAGGGGAGAGATGCAGGGAGACAGGCCTAGTTCTTCTGTCTAGGGGAGAGATGCAGGGAGACAGGCCTAGTTCTTCTGTCTAGGGGAGAGATGCAGGGAGACAGACCTAGTTCTTCTGTCTAGGGGAGAGATGCAGGGAGACAGGCCTAGTTATTCTGTCTAGGGGAGGGATGCAGAGAGACAGGCCTAGTTCTTCTGTCTAGGGGCGAGGCAGGGAGACAGGCCGGATTCTTCTGTCTAGGGGAGAGGCAGGGAGACAGGCCTGATTCTTCTGTCTAGGGGCGAGGCAGGGAGACAGGCCTGATTCTTCTGTCTAGGGGAGAGATGCAGGGAGACAGACCTAGTTCTTCTGTCTAGGGGAGAGATGCAGGGAGACAGGCCTAGTTCTTCTGTCTAGGGGAGAGATGCAGGGAGACAGGCCTAGTTATTCTGTCTAGGGGAGAGATGCAGGGAGACAGACCTAGTTCTTCTGTCTAGGGGAGAGATGCAGGGAGACAGGCCTAGTTCTTCTGTCTAGGGGAGGGATGCAGGGAGACAGGCCTAGTTATTCTGTCTAGGGGAGAGATGCAGGGAGACAGACCTGCATTAACACTCGTAGACAGCACACACATTGTGAGGATGTGGATGGTTCTAATGTCACGTCCTGACCTTAGTTCCTTTTTTATGTCTCTATTTTTAGTTTGGTCAGGGCGTGAGTTGGGGTGGGAATTCTATGTTTTTGTTCTATGTATTGTATTTCTGTGTTTGGCCTGGTATGGTTCCCACCCCAACTCATTCTCCACCCTCTGGTTACTCATCCAAATGATGTAGACAGTACTTCCTCAAACGGATAGCAGTCTGTTTGTCTGTCTGTATGTATGTCTGTCTGTAGGCTGAGGTCCTTTGGCCACAGCAAAGAAAACCTCCTTTACATAGTTTAAAGGGTTTTAAAAAAGGGGGTTCATTTTGTAGTCAATGGAGGGAGAGATTTTATTGACAACTTGTTTGAGACGATGAATGATCAAAACTCCCTCTTTCCAAAAACACACTGAGTGTACAAAACATTAGAAACATCTTCCAAATACTGAGTTGCACCCCCTTTTGCCCTCAGAACATCCTCAGTTAATTCAGGGGCATTGTACTCTATAAGGTTCCACAGGGATGCTGGCCCATGTTGACTCCAATGCTTCCCACAGTTGTATCAACCTACAAAGCATTACATGGGCTTGCTCCTACCTATCTCTCTGATTTGGTCCTGCCGTACATACCTACACGTACGCTACAGTCACAAGACGCAGGCCTCCTAATTGTCCCTAGAATTTCTAAGCAAACAGCTGGAGGCAGGGCTTTCTCCTATAGAGCTCCATTTTTATGGAATGGTCTGCCTACCCATGTCAGAGACGCAAACTCAGTCTCAACCTTTAAGTCTTTACTGAAGACTCATCTCTTCAGTGGGTCATATGATTGAGTGTAGTCTGGCCCAGGAGTGGGAAGGTGAACGGAAAGGCTCTGGAGCAACGAACCACCCTTGCTGTCTCTGCCTGGCCGGTTCCCCTCTTTCCACTGGGATTCTCTGCCTCTAACCCTATTACAGGGGCTGAGTCACTGGCTTACTAGGGCTCTTCATACCGTCCCTAGGAGGGGTGCGTCACTTGAGTGGGTTGAGTCACTGATGTGATCTTCCTGTCTGGGTTGGCGCCCCCCCTTGGGTTGTGCCGTGGCGGAGATCTTTGTGGGCTATACTCGGCCTTGTCTCAGGATGGTAAGTTGGTGGTTGAAGATATCCCTCTAGTGGTGTGGGGTTATATCCTTCCTGTTTGGCCCTGTCCGGGGGTATCATCGGATGGGGCCACAGTGTCTCCTGACCCCTCCTGTCTCAGCCTCCAGTATTTATGCTACAGTAGTTTATGTGTCGGGGGGCTAGGGTCAGTTTGTTATATCTGGAGTACTTCTCCTGTCCTATCCGGTGTCCTATGTGAATTTAAGTATGTTCTCTCTAATTCTCTCTTTCTCTCTTTCTTTCTCTCTCTCGGAGGACCTGAGCCCTAGGACCATGCCTCAGGACTACCTGGCATGATGACTCCTTGCTGTCCCCAGTCCACCTGGCCGTGCTGCTGCTCCAGTTTCAACTGTTCTGCCTGTGATTATTATTATTTGACCATGCTGGTCATTTATGAACATTTGAACATCTTGGCCATGTTCTGTTATAATCTCCACCCGGCACAGCCAGAAGAGGACTGGCCACCCCACATAGCCTGGTTCCTCTCTAGGTTTCTTCCTAGGTTTTGGCCTTTCTAGGGAGCTTTTCCTAGCCACCGTGCTTCTACACCTGCATTGCTTGCTGTTTGGGGTTTTAGGCTGGTTTTCTGTACAGCACTTTGAGATATCAGTTGATGTACGAAGGGCTATATAAATACATTTGATTTGATTTGATCAAGTTGGCTGGATGTCTTTTCGGTGGTGGACCATTCTTGATATACACGGGAAACTGTTGAGTGTGAAAAACCCAGCAGCGTTGGAGTTCTTGACACACTCAAACCGGTGCCCCTGGCACCTACTACTATACCCCATTCAAAGGAATTGAAATATTTTGCATTGCCCATTCACCCTCTGAATGGCACACACATACAACCAAGTCTCAATTGTTTCAAGGCTTTAAAATCCTTCTTTAACCTTTCCTCCCCTTTATCTACACTGATTGAAGTGACATCAGTGAGGGGTCATAGCTTTCACCTAGATTCCCCTGGTAAGTCTTCAGCTGGTCAGTTCATAAAGTTAGCCTGAACTGCCTCTGAGGGGTCAGACAATTTTCTGTTGATACAACACTACCATCATCATGAGAAAGTTATAAGTACGTTGGTTGTATTTATGTCTGGGAAGAGGCTTCATATGATCTTGTGGTTCTCTGTGAAAACATTCCATTATTCTTCTGATGTCAAAACACAGAGGAGGTTTTTTATTACCAGCTCACAACGTCCATGATCCCCCTCCCTCTCCCTCTCCTTCTCACTCTCCCACTTTCACACCCTCTCCCTCTCCCTCTCCCTCTCTCTCTCCCTCTCCCTCTCCCTCTCCCTCTCCCTCTCCTTCCCCTTCTCATTCTCCCTCTCCTTCTCCCTCTCCTTCCCCTTCTCCTTCTCCCTCTCCTTCTCCCTCTCCATGTGTACAGTAGTACTGTACACATCTATGCCTGTCTAAGCTGCTGGCAACACAAGTTCTAAATATAGTGCTCAGTACACTCTGTAATCTAATGCTAATTTACCTAACAGCCTTTTATACATTCCCACAAACACACAGCAACATTTGTCTCCCACCAGCCAATTGCAGAATATTTTCCTCATTAACCGGATAACAAGATAATAAATAGCCACAATATTCTCCCCTGTCTCCATGTCTTTTAGCCCTTTCACATTATCAAACCATACGGTGCTGGCTCCAACATGTTCCTTTCACATTATCAAACCATACGGTGTTGGCTCCAACATGTTCCTTTCACATTATCAAACCATACGGTGCTGGCTCCAACATGTTCCTTTCACATTATCAAACCATACGGTGCTGGCTCCAACGTGTTCCTTTCACATTATCAAACCATACGGTGCTGGCTCCAACATGTTTCTTTCACATTATCAAACCATACGGTGTTGGCTCCAACATGTTCATTTCACATTATCAAACCATACGGTGTTGGCTCCAACATGTTCCTTTCACATTATCAAACCATACGGTGTTGGCTCCAACATGTTCCTTTCACATTATCAAACCATACGGTGTTGGCTCCAACATGTTCCTTTCACATTATCAAACCATACGGTGTTGGCTCCAACATGTTCCTTTCACATTATCAAACCATTCGGTGTTGGCTCCAACATGTTCCTTTCACATTATCAAACCATATGGTGCTGGCTCCAACATGTTCCTTTCACATTATCAAACCATACGGTGTTGGCTCCAACATGTTCCTTTCACATTATCAAACCATACGGTGCTGGCTCCAACGTGTTCCTTTCACATTATCAAACCATACGGTGCTGGCTCCAACATGTTCCTTTCACATTATCAAACCATACGGTGCTGGCTCCAACATGTTCCTTTCACATTATTTATCAAACCATACGGTGTTGGCTCCAACATGTTCCTTTCACATTATCAAACCATACGGTGCTGGCTCCAACATGTTCCTTTCACATTATTTATCAAACCATATGGTGTTGGCTCCAACGTGTTCCTTTCACATTATCAAACCATACGGTGCTGGCTCCAACATGTTCCTTTCACATTATCAAACCATACGGTGTTGGCTCCAACATGTTCCTTTCACATTATCAAACCATACAGTGTTGGCTCCAACATGTTCCTTTCACATTATTTATCAAACCATACGGTGTTGGCTCCAACATGTTCCTTTCACATTATTTATCAAACCATACGGTGTTGGCTCCAACATGTTCTTTTCACATTATTTATCAAACCATACGGTGCTGGCTCCAACATGTTCCTTTCACATTATCAAACCATACGGTGTTGGCTCCAACATGTTCCTTTCACATTATCAAACCATATGGTGCTGGCTCCAACATGTTCCTTTCACATTATCAAACCATACGGTGCTGGCTCCAACATGTTCCTTTCACATTATCAAACCATACGGAGTTGGCTCCAACATGTTCCTTTCACATTATCAAACCATACGGTGCTGGCTCCAACATGTTCCTTTCACATTATCAAACCATACGGTGCTGGCTCCAACATGTTCCTTTCACATTATCAAACCATACGGTGTTGGCTCCAACATGTTCCTTTCACATTATCAAACCATACGGTGTTGGCTCCAACATGTTCCTTTCACATTATCAAACCATTCGGTGTTGGCTCCAACATGTTCCTTTCACATTATCAAACCATATGGTGCTGGCTCCAACATGTTCCTTTCACATTATCAAACCATACGGTGTAGGCTCCAACATGTTCCTTTCACATTATCAAACCATACGGTGCTGGCTCCAACGTGTTCCTTTCACATTATCAAACCATACGGTGCTGGCTCCAACATGTTCCTTTCACATTATCAAACCATACGGTGCTGGCTCCAACATGTTCCTTTCACATTATTTATCGAACCATACGGTGTTGGCTCCAACATGTTCCTTTCACATTATCAAACCATACGGTGCTGGCTCCAACATGTTCCTTTCACATTATTTATCAAACCATATGGTGTTGGCTCCAACGTGTTCCTTTCACATTATCAAACCATACGGTGCTGGCTCCAACATGTTCCTTTCACATTATCAAACCATACGGTGCTGGCTCCAACATGTTCCTTTCACATTATCAAACCATACGGTGCTGGCTCCAACATGTTCCTTTCACATTAGCAAACCATACGGTGTTGGCTCCAACATGTTCCTTTCACATTATCAAACCATACGGTGCTGGCTCCAACATGTTCCTTTCACATTATCAAACCATACGGTGCTGGCTCCAACATGTTCCTTTCACATTATCAAACCATACGGTGTTGGCTCCAACATGTTCCTTTCACATTATCAAACCATACGGTGCTGGCTCCAACATGTTCCTTTCACATTATCAAACCATACGGTGCTGGCTCCAACATGTTCCTTTCACATTATCAAACCATACGGTGTTGGCTCCAACATGTTCCTTTCACATTATCAAACCATACAGTGTTGGCTCCAACATGTTCCTTTCACATTATTTATCAAACCATACGGTGTTGGCTCCAACATGTTCCTTTCACATTATCAAACCATACGGTGCTGGCTCCAACATGTTCCTTTCACATTATCAAACCATATGGTGTTGGCTCCAACATGTTCCTTTCACATTATCAAACCATACGGTGTTGGCTCCAACATGTTCCTTTCACATTATCAAACCATTCGGTGTTGGCTCCAACATGTTCCTTTCACATTATCAAACCATATGGTGCTGGCTCCAACATGTTCCTTTCACATTATCAAACCATACGGTGTAGGCTCCAACATGTTCCTTTCACATTATCAAACCATACGGTGCTGGCTCCAACGTGTTCCTTTCACATTATCAAACCATACGGTGCTGGCTCCAACATGTTCCTTTCACATTATCAAACCATACGGTGCTGGCTCCAACATGTTCCTTTCACATTATTTATCGAACCATACGGTGTTGGCTCCAACATGTTCCTTTCACATTATCAAACCATACGGTGCTGGCTCCAACATGTTCCTTTCACATTATTTATCAAACCATATGGTGTTGGCTCCAACGTGTTCCTTTCACATTATCAAACCATACGGTGCTGGCTCCAACATGTTCCTTTCACATTATCAAACCATACGGTGCTGGCTCCAACATGTTCCTTTCACATTATCAAACCATACGGTGCTGGCTCCAACATGTTCCTTTCACATTATCAAACCATACGGTGTTGGCTCCAACATGTTCCTTTCACATTATCAAACCATACGGTGCTGGCTCCAACATGTTCCTTTCACATTATCAAACCATACGGTGCTGGCTCCAACATGTTCCTTTCACATTATCAAACCATACGGTGTTGGCTCCAACATGTTCCTTTCACATTATCAAACCATACGGTGCTGGCTCCAACATGTTCCTTTCACATTATCAAACCATACGGTGCTGGCTCCAACATGTTCCTTTCACATTATCAAACCATACGGTGTTGGCTCCAACATGTTCCTTTCACATTATCAAACCATACAGTGTTGGCTCCAACATGTTCCTTTCACATTATTTATCAAACCATACGGTGTTGGCTCCAACATGTTCCTTTCACATTATTTATCAAACCATACGGTGTTGGCTCCAACATGTTCCTTTCACATTATTTATCAAACCATACGGTGTTGGCTCCAACATGTTCTTTTCACATTATTTATCAAACCATACGGTGCTGGCTCCAACATGTTCCTTTCACATTATCAAACCATACGGTGCTGGCTCCAACATGTTCCTTTCACATTATCAAACCATACGGTGCTGGCTCCAACATGTTCCTTTCACATTATCAAACCATACGGTGCTGGCTCCAACATGTTCCTTTCACATTATCAAACCATACGGTGCTGGCTCCAACATGTTCCTTTCACATTATCAAACCATACGGTGTTGGCTCCAACATGTTCCTTTCACATTATCAAACCATACGGTGCTGGCTCCAACATGTTCCTTTCACATTATCAAACCATACGGTGCTGGCTCCAACATGTTCCTTTCACATTATCAAACCATACGGTGCTGGCTCCAACGTGTTCCTTTCACATTATCAAACCATACGGTGTTGGCTCCAACATGTTCCTTTCACATTATCAAACCATACGGTGCTGGCTCCAACGTGCTCCTTTCACATTATCAAACCATACGGTGCTGGCTCCAACATGTTCCTTTCACATTATCAAACCATACGGTGTTGGCTCCAACATGTTCCTTTCACATTATCAAACCATACGGTGTTGGCTCCAACATGTTCCTTTCACATTATCAAACCATGCGGTGTTGGCTCCAACATGTTCCTTTCACATTATCAAACCATTCGGTGTTGGCTCCAACATGTTCCTTTCACATTATCAAACCATATGGTGCTGGCTCCAACATGTTCCTTTCACATTATCAAACCATACGGTGTTGGCTCCAACATGTTCCTTTCACATTATCAAACCATACGGTGCTGGCTCCAACGTGTTCCTTTCACATTATCAAACCATACGGTGCTGGCTCCAACATGTTCCTTTCACATTATCAAACCATACGGTGCTGGCTCCAACATGTTCCTTTCACATTATTTATCGAACCATACGGTGTTGGCTCCAACATGTTCCTTTCACATTATCAAACCATACGGTGCTGGCTCCAACATGTTCCTTTCACATTATTTATCAAACCATATGGTGTTGGCTCCAACGTGTTCCTTTCACATTATCAAACCATACGGTGCTGGCTCCAACATGTTCCTTTCACATTATCAAACCATACGGTGCTGGCTCCAACATGTTCCTTTCACATTATCAAACCATACGGTGCTGGCTCCAACATGTTCCTTTCACATTATCAAACCATACGGTGTTGGCTCCAACATGTTCCTTTCACATTATCAAACCATACGGTGCTGGCTCCAACATGTTCCTTTCACATTATCAAACCATACGGTGCTGGCTCCAACGTGTTTCTTTCACATTATCAAACCATACGGTGTTGGCTCCAACATGTTCCTTTCACATTATCAAACCATACGGTGCTGGCTCCAACATGTTCCTTTTACATTATCAAACCATACGGTGCTGGCTCCAACATGTTCCTTTCACATTATCAAACCATACGGTGTTGGCTCCAACATGTTCCTTTCACATTATCAAACCATACGGTGTTGGCTCCAACATGTTCCTTTCACATTATCAAACCATACGGTGCTGGCTCCAACATGTTCCTTTCACATTATCAAACCATACGGTGCTGGCTCCAACATGTTCCTTTCACATTATCAAACCATACGGTGTTGGCTCCAACATGTTCCTTTCACATTATCAAACCATACAGTGTTGGCTCCAACATGTTCCTTTCACATTATTTATCAAACCATACGGTGTTGGCTCCAACATGTTCCTTTCACATTATTTATCAAACCATACGGTGTTGGCTCCAACATGTTCCTTTCACATTATTTATCAAACCATACGGTGTTGGCTCCAACATGTTCTTTTCACATTATTTATCAAACCATACGGTGCTGGCTCCAACATGTTCCTTTCACATTATCAAACCATACGGTGCTGGCTCCAACATGTTCCTTTCACATTATCAAACCATACGGTGCTGGCTCCAACATGTTCCTTTCACATTATCAAACCATACGGTGCTGGCTCCAACATGTTCCTTTCACATTATCAAACCATACGGTGCTGGCTCCAACATGTTCCTTTCACATTATCAAACCATACGGTGTTGGCTCCAACATGTTCCTTTCACATTATCAAACCATACGGTGCTGGCTCCAACATGTTCCTTTCACATTATCAAACCATACGGTGCTGGCTCCAACATGTTCCTTTCACATTATCAAACCATACGGTGCTGGCTCCAACGTGTTCCTTTCACATTATCAAACCATACGGTGTTGGCTCCAACATGTTCCTTTCACATTATCAAACCATACGGTGCTGGCTCCAACGTGCTCCTTTCACATTATCAAACCATACGGTGCTGGCTCCAACATGTTCCTTTCACATTATCAAACCATACGGTGTTGGCTCCAACATGTTCCTTTCACATTATCAAACCATACGGTGTTGGCTCCAACATGTTCCTTTCACATTATCAAACCATGCGGTGTTGGCTCCAACATGTTCCTTTCACATTATCAAACCATTCGGTGTTGGCTCCAACATGTTCCTTTCACATTATCAAACCATATGGTGCTGGCTCCAACATGTTCCTTTCACATTATCAAACCATACGGTGTTGGCTCCAACATGTTCCTTTCACATTATCAAACCATACGGTGCTGGCTCCAACGTGTTCCTTTCACATTATCAAACCATACGGTGCTGGCTCCAACATGTTCCTTTCACATTATCAAACCATACGGTGCTGGCTCCAACATGTTCCTTTCACATTATTTATCGAACCATACGGTGTTGGCTCCAACATGTTCCTTTCACATTATCAAACCATACGGTGCTGGCTCCAACATGTTCCTTTCACATTATTTATCAAACCATATGGTGTTGGCTCCAACGTGTTCCTTTCACATTATCAAACCATACGGTGCTGGCTCCAACATGTTCCTTTCACATTATCAAACCATACGGTGCTGGCTCCAACATGTTCCTTTCACATTATCAAACCATACGGTGCTGGCTCCAACATGTTCCTTTCACATTATCAAACCATACGGTGTTGGCTCCAACATGTTCCTTTCACATTATCAAACCATACGGTGCTGGCTCCAACATGTTCCTTTCACATTATCAAACCATACGGTGCTGGCTCCAACGTGTTCCTTTCACATTATCAAACCATACGGTGTTGGCTCCAACATGTTCCTTTCACATTATCAAACCATACGGTGCTGGCTCCAACATGTTCCTTTTACATTATCAAACCATACGGTGCTGGCTCCAACATGTTCCTTTCACATTATCAAACCATACGGTGTTGGCTCCAACATGTTCCTTTCACATTATCAAACCATACAGTGTTGGCTCCAACATGTTCCTTTCACATTATTTATCAAACCATACGGTGTTGGCTCCAACATGTTCCTTTCACATTATTTATCAAACCATACGGTGTTGGCTCCAACATGTTCCTTTCACATTATTTATCAAACCATACGGTGTTGGCTCCAACATGTTCTTTTCACATTATTTATCAAACCATACGGTGCTGGCTCCAACATGTTCCTTTCACATTATCAAACCATACGGTGCTGACTCCAACATGTTCCTTTCACATTATCAAACCATACGGTGCTGGCTCCAACATGTTCCTTTCACATTATCAAACCATACGGTGTTGGCTCCAACATGTTCCTTTCAAATTATCAAACCATACGGTGCTGGCTCCAACATGTTCCTTTCACATTATCAAACCATACGGTGCTGGCTCCAACATGTTCCTTTCACATTATCAAACCATACGGTGCTGGCTCCAACGTGTTCCTTTCACATTATCAAACCATACGGTGTTGGCTCCAACATGTTCCTTTCACATTATCAAACCATACGGTGCTGGCTCCAACGTGTTCCTTTCACATTATCAAACCATACGGTGCTGGCTCCAACATGTTCCTTTCACATTATCAAACCATACGGTGTTGGCTCCAACATGTTCCTTTCACATTATCAAACCATACGGTGTTGGCTCCAACATGTTCCTTTCACATTATCAAACCATACGGTGTTGGCTCCAACATGTTCCTTTCACATTATCAAACCATACGGTGCTGGCTCCAACATGTTCCTTTCACATTATCAAACCATACGGTGTTGGCTCCAACATGTTCCTTTCACATTATCAAACCATACGGTGCTGGCTCCAACATGTTCCTTTCACATTATCAAACCATACGGTGCTGGCTCCAACATGTTCCTTTCACATTATCAAACCATACGGTGTTGGCTCCAACATGTTCCTTTCACATTATCAAACCATACAGTGTTGGCTCCAACATGTTCCTTTCACATTATTTATCAAACCATACGGTGTTGGCTCCAACATGTTCCTTTCACATTATTTATCAAACCATACGGTGTTGGCTCCAACATGTTCCTTTCACATTATTTATCAAACCATACGGTGTTGGCTCCAACATGTTCTTTTCACATTATTTATCAAACCATACGGTGCTGGCTCCAACATGTTCCTTTCACATTATCAAACCATACGGTGCTGGCTCCAACATGTTCCTTTCACATTATCAAACCATACGGTGCTGGCTCCAACATGTTCCTTTCACATTATCAAACCATACGGTGCTGGCTCCAACATGTTCCTTTCACATTATCAAACCATACGGTGCTGGCTCCAACATGTTCCTTTCACATTATCAAACCATACGGTGTTGGCTCCAACATGTTCCTTTCACATTATCAAACCATACGGTGCTGGCTCCAACATGTTCCTTTCACATTATCAAACCATACGGTGCTGGCTCCAACATGTTCCTTTCACATTATCAAACCATACGGTGCTGGCTCCAACGTGTTCCTTTCACATTATCAAACCATACGGTGTTGGCTCCAACATGTTCCTTTCACATTATCAAACCATACGGTGCTGGCTCCAACGTGCTCCTTTCACATTATCAAACCATACGGTGCTGGCTCCAACATGTTCCTTTCACATTATCAAACCATACGGTGTTGGCTCCAACATGTTCCTTTCACATTATCAAACCATACGGTGTTGGCTCCAACATGTTCCTTTCACATTATCAAACCATGCGGTGTTGGCTCCAACATGTTCCTTTCACATTATCAAACCATTCGGTGTTGGCTCCAACATGTTCCTTTCACATTATCAAACCATATGGTGCTGGCTCCAACATGTTCCTTTCACATTATCAAACCATACGGTGTTGGCTCCAACATGTTCCTTTCACATTATCAAACCATACGGTGCTGGCTCCAACGTGTTCCTTTCACATTATCAAACCATACGGTGCTGGCTCCAACATGTTCCTTTCACATTATCAAACCATACGGTGCTGGCTCCAACATGTTCCTTTCACATTATTTATCGAACCATACGGTGTTGGCTCCAACATGTTCCTTTCACATTATAAAACCATACGGTGCTGGCTCCAACATGTTCCTTTCACATTATTTATCAAACCATATGGTGTTGGCTCCAACGTGTTCCTTTCACATTATCAAACCATACGGTGCTGGCTCCAACATGTTCCTTTCACATTATCAAACCATACGGTGCTGGCTCCAACATGTTCCTTTCACATTATCAAACCATACGGTGCTGGCTCCAACATGTTCCTTTCACATTATCAAACCATACGGTGTTGGCTCCAACATGTTCCTTTCACATTATCAAACCATACGGTGCTGGCTCCAACATGTTCCTTTCACATTATCAAACCATACGGTGCTGGCTCCAACGTGTTCCTTTCACATTATCAAACCATACGGTGTTGGCTCCAACATGTTCCTTTCACATTATCAAACCATACGGTGCTGGCTCCAACATGTTCCTTTTACATTATCAAACCATACGGTGCTGGCTCCAACATGTTCCTTTCACATTATCAAACCATACGGTGTTGGCTCCAACATGTTCCTTTCACATTATCAAACCATACAGTGTTGGCTCCAACATGTTCCTTTCACATTATTTATCAAACCATACGGTGTTGGCTCCAACATGTTCCTTTCACATTATTTATCAAACCATACGGTGTTGGCTCCAACATGTTCCTTTCACATTATTTATCAAACCATACGGTGTTGGCTCCAACATGTTCTTTTCACATTATTTATCAAACCATACGGTGCTGGCTCCAACATGTTCCTTTCACATTATCAAACCATACGGTGCTGACTCCAACATGTTCCTTTCACATTATCAAACCATACGGTGCTGGCTCCAACATGTTCCTTTCACATTATCAAACCATACGGTGTTGGCTCCAACATGTTCCTTTCAAATTATCAAACCATACGGTGCTGGCTCCAACATGTTCCTTTCACATTATCAAACCATACGGTGCTGGCTCCAACATGTTCCTTTCACATTATCAAACCATACGGTGCTGGCTCCAACGTGTTCCTTTCACATTATCAAACCATACGGTGTTGGCTCCAACATGTTCCTTTCACATTATCAAACCATACGGTGCTGGCTCCAACGTGTTCCTTTCACATTATCAAACCATACGGTGCTGGCTCCAACATGTTCCTTTCACATTATCAAACCATACGGTGTTGGCTCCAACATGTTCCTTTCACATTATCAAACCATACGGTGTTGGCTCCAACATGTTCCTTTCACATTATCAAACCATACGGTGTTGGCTCCAACATGTTCCTTTCACATTATCAAACCATACGGTGCTGGCTCCAACATGTTCCTTTCACATTATCAAACCATACGGTGTTGGCTCCAACATGTTCCTTTCACATTATCAAACCATACGGTGCTGGCTCCAACATGTTCCTTTCACATTATCAAACCATACGGTGCTGGCTCCAACATGTTCCTTTCACATTATCAAACCATACGGTGTTGGCTCCAACATGTTCCTTTCACATTATCAAACCATACGGTGCTGGCTCCAACATGTTCCTTTCACATTATCAAACCATACGGTGCTGGCTCCAACATGTTCCTTTCACATTATTTATCAAACCATACGGTGTTGGCTCCAACATGTTCCTTTCACATTATCAAACCATACGGTGCTGGCTCCAACATGTTCCTTTCACATTATTTATCAAACCATATGGTGTTGGCTCCAACATGTTCCTTTCACATTATCAAACCATACGGTGTTGGCTCCAACATGTTCCTTTCACATTATCAAACCATACGGTGTTGGCTCCAACATGTTCCTTTCACATTATCAAACCATACGGTGCTGGCTCCAACGTGTTCCTTTCACATTATCAAACCATACGGTGTTGGCTCCAACATGTTCCTTTCACATTATCAAACCATACGGTGCTGGCTCCAACATGTTCCTTTTACATTATCAAACCATACGGTGCTGGCTCCAACATGTTCCTTTCACATTATCAAACCATACGGTGTTGGCTCCAACATGTTCCTTTCACATTATCAAACCATACAGTGTTGGCTCCAACATGTTCCTTTCACATTATTTATCAAACCATACGGTGCTGGCTCCAACATGTTCCTTTCACATTATCAAACCATACGGTGCTGACTCCAACATGTTCCTTTCACATTATCAAACCATACGGTGCTGGCTCCAACATGTTCCTTTCACATTATCAAACCATACGGTGTTGGCTCCAACATGTTCCTTTCAAATTATCAAACCATACGGTGCTGGCTCCAACATGTTCCTTTCACATTATCAAACCATACGGTGCTGGCTCCAACATGTTCCTTTCACATTATCAAACCATACGGTGCTGGCTCCAACGTGTTCCTTTCACATTATCAAACCATACGGTGCTGGCTCCAACATGTTCCTTTCACATTATCAAACCATACGGTGTTGGCTCCAACATGTTCCTTTCACATTATCAAACCATACAGTGTTGGCTCCAACATGTTCCTTTCACATTATTTATCAAACCATACGGTGTTGGCTCCAACATGTTCCTTTCACATTATTTATCAAACCATACGGTGTTGGCTCCAACATGTTCCTTTCACATTATTTATCAAACCATACGGTGTTGGCTCCAACATGTTCTTTTCACATTATTTATCAAACCATACGGTGCTGGCTCCAACATGTTCCTTTCACATTATCAAACCATACGGTGCTGACTCCAACATGTTCCTTTCACATTATCAAACCATACGGTGCTGGCTCCAACATGTTCCTTTCACATTATCAAACCATACGGTGTTGGCTCCAACATGTTCCTTTCAAATTATCAAACCATACGGTGCTGGCTCCAACATGTTCCTTTCACATTATCAAACCATACGGTGCTGGCTCCAACATGTTCCTTTCACATTATCAAACCATACGGTGCTGGCTCCAACGTGTTCCTTTCACATTATCAAACCATACGGTGTTGGCTCCAACATGTTCCTTTCACATTATCAAACCATACGGTGCTGGCTCCAACGTGTTCCTTTCACATTATCAAACCATACGGTGCTGGCTCCAACATGTTCCTTTCACATTATCAAACCATACGGTGTTGGCTCCAACATGTTCCTTTCACATTATCAAACCATACGGTGTTGGCTCCAACATGTTCCTTTCACATTATCAAACCATACGGTGTTGGCTCCAACATGTTCCTTTCACATTATCAAACCATACGGTGCTGGCTCCAACATGTTCCTTTCACATTATCAAACCATACGGTGTTGGCTCCAACATGTTCCTTTCACATTATCAAACCATACGGTGCTGGCTCCAACATGTTCCTTTCACATTATCAAACCATACGGTGCTGGCTCCAACATGTTCCTTTCACATTATCAAACCATACGGTGTTGGCTCCAACATGTTCCTTTCACATTATCAAACCATACAGTGTTGGCTCCAACATGTTCCTTTCACATTATTTATCAAACCATACGGTGTTGGCTCCAACATGTTCCTTTCACATTATTTATCAAACCATACGGTGTTGGCTCCAACATGTTCCTTTCACATTATTTATCAAACCATACGGTGTTGGCTCCAACATGTTCTTTTCACATTATTTATCAAACCATACGGTGCTGGCTCCAACATGTTCCTTTCACATTATCAAACCATACGGTGCTGGCTCCAACATGTTCCTTTCACATTATCAAACCATACGGTGCTGGCTCCAACATGTTCCTTTCACATTATCAAACCATACGGTGCTGGCTCCAACATGTTCCTTTCACATTATCAAACCATACGGTGCTGGCTCCAACATGTTCCTTTCACATTATCAAACCATACGGTGTTGGCTCCAACATGTTCCTTTCACATTATCAAACCATACGGTGCTGGCTCCAACATGTTCCTTTCACATTATCAAACCATACGGTGCTGGCTCCAACATGTTCCTTTCACATTATCAAACCATACGGTGCTGGCTCCAACGTGTTCCTTTCACATTATCAAACCATACGGTGTTGGCTCCAACATGTTCCTTTCACATTATCAAACCATACGGTGCTGGCTCCAACGTGCTCCTTTCACATTATCAAACCATACGGTGCTGGCTCCAACATGTTCCTTTCACATTATCAAACCATACGGTGTTGGCTCCAACATGTTCCTTTCACATTATCAAACCATACGGTGTTGGCTCCAACATGTTCCTTTCACATTATCAAACCATGCGGTGTTGGCTCCAACATGTTCCTTTCACATTATCAAACCATTCGGTGTTGGCTCCAACATGTTCCTTTCACATTATCAAACCATATGGTGCTGGCTCCAACATGTTCCTTTCACATTATCAAACCATACGGTGTTGGCTCCAACATGTTCCTTTCACATTATCAAACCATACGGTGCTGGCTCCAACGTGTTCCTTTCACATTATCAAACCATACGGTGCTGGCTCCAACATGTTCCTTTCACATTATCAAACCATACGGTGCTGGCTCCAACATGTTCCTTTCACATTATTTATCGAACCATACGGTGTTGGCTCCAACATGTTCCTTTCACATTATCAAACCATACGGTGCTGGCTCCAACATGTTCCTTTCACATTATTTATCAAACCATATGGTGTTGGCTCCAACGTGTTCCTTTCACATTATCAAACCATACGGTGCTGGCTCCAACATGTTCCTTTCACATTATCAAACCATACGGTGCTGGCTCCAACATGTTCCTTTCACATTATCAAACCATACGGTGCTGGCTCCAACATGTTCCTTTCACATTATCAAACCATACGGTGTTGGCTCCAACATGTTCCTTTCACATTATCAAACCATACGGTGCTGGCTCCAACATGTTCCTTTCACATTATCAAACCATACGGTGCTGGCTCCAACGTGTTCCTTTCACATTATCAAACCATACGGTGTTGGCTCCAACATGTTCCTTTCACATTATCAAACCATACGGTGCTGGCTCCAACATGTTCCTTTTACATTATCAAACCATACGGTGCTGGCTCCAACATGTTCCTTTCACATTATCAAACCATACGGTGTTGGCTCCAACATGTTCCTTTCACATTATCAAACCATACAGTGTTGGCTCCAACATGTTCCTTTCACATTATTTATCAAACCATACGGTGTTGGCTCCAACATGTTCCTTTCACATTATTTATCAAACCATACGGTGTTGGCTCCAACATGTTCCTTTCACATTATTTATCAAACCATACGGTGTTGGCTCCAACATGTTCTTTTCACATTATTTATCAAACCATACGGTGCTGGCTCCAACATGTTCCTTTCACATTATCAAACCATACGGTGCTGACTCCAACATGTTCCTTTCACATTATCAAACCATACGGTGCTGGCTCCAACATGTTCCTTTCACATTATCAAACCATACGGTGTTGGCTCCAACATGTTCCTTTCAAATTATCAAACCATACGGTGCTGGCTCCAACATGTTCCTTTCACATTATCAAACCATACGGTGCTGGCTCCAACATGTTCCTTTCACATTATCAAACCATACGGTGCTGGCTCCAACGTGTTCCTTTCACATTATCAAACCATACGGTGTTGGCTCCAACATGTTCCTTTCACATTATCAAACCATACGGTGCTGGCTCCAACGTGTTCCTTTCACATTATCAAACCATACGGTGCTGGCTCCAACATGTTCCTTTCACATTATCAAACCATACGGTGTTGGCTCCAACATGTTCCTTTCACATTATCAAACCATACGGTGTTGGCTCCAACATGTTCCTTTCACATTATCAAACCATACGGTGTTGGCTCCAACATGTTCCTTTCACATTATCAAACCATACGGTGCTGGCTCCAACATGTTCCTTTCACATTATCAAACCATACGGTGTTGGCTCCAACATGTTCCTTTCACATTATCAAACCATACGGTGCTGGCTCCAACATGTTCCTTTCACATTATCAAACCATACGGTGCTGGCTCCAACATGTTCCTTTCACATTATCAAACCATACGGTGTTGGCTCCAACATGTTCCTTTCACATTATCAAACCATACGGTGCTGGCTCCAACATGTTCCTTTCACATTATCAAACCATACGGTGCTGGCTCCAACATGTTCCTTTCACATTATTTATCAAACCATACGGTGTTGGCTCCAACATGTTCCTTTCACATTATCAAACCATACGGTGCTGGCTCCAACATGTTCCTTTCACATTATTTATCAAACCATATGGTGTTGGCTCCAACATGTTCCTTTCACATTATCAAACCATACGGTGTTGGCTCCAACATGTTCCTTTCACATTATCAAACCATACGGTGTTGGCTCCAACATGTTCCTTTCACATTATCAAACCATACGGTGCTGGCTCCAACATGTTCCTTTCACATTATCAAACCATACGGTGCTGGCTCCAACATGTTCCTTTCACATTATCAAACCATACGGTGTTGGCTCCAACATGTTCCTTTCACATTATCAAACCATACGGTGCTGGCTCCAACATGTTCCTTTCACATTATCAAACCATACGGTGCTGGCTCCAACATGTTCCTTTCACATTATCAAACCATACGGTGTTGGCTCCAACATGTTCCTTTCACATTATCAAACCATACAGTGTTGGCTCCAACATGTTCCTTTCACATTATTTATCAAACCATACGGTGTTGGCTCCAACATGTTCCTTTCACATTATTTATCAAACCATACGGTGTTGGCTCCAACATGTTCCTTTCACATTATTTATCAAACCATACGGTGTTGGCTCCAACATGTTCTTTTCACATTATTTATCAAACCATACGGTGCTGGCTCCAACATGTTCCTTTCACATTATCAAACCATACGGTGCTGGCTCCAACATGTTCCTTTCACATTATCAAACCATACGGTGCTGGCTCCAACATGTTCCTTTCACATTATCAAACCATACGGTGCTGGCTCCAACATGTTCCTTTCACATTATCAAACCATACGGTGCTGGCTCCAACATGTTCCTTTCACATTATCAAACCATACGGTGTTGGCTCCAACATGTTCCTTTCACATTATCAAACCATACGGTGCTGGCTCCAACATGTTCCTTTCACATTATCAAACCATACGGTGCTGGCTCCAACATGTTCCTTTCACATTATCAAACCATACGGTGCTGGCTCCAACGTGTTCCTTTCACATTATCAAACCATACGGTGTTGGCTCCAACATGTTCCTTTCACATTATCAAACCATACGGTGCTGGCTCCAACGTGCTCCTTTCACATTATCAAACCATACGGTGCTGGCTCCAACATGTTCCTTTCACATTATCAAACCATACGGTGTTGGCTCCAACATGTTCCTTTCACATTATCAAACCATACGGTGTTGGCTCCAACATGTTCCTTTCACATTATCAAACCATGCGGTGTTGGCTCCAACATGTTCCTTTCACATTATCAAACCATTCGGTGTTGGCTCCAACATGTTCCTTTCACATTATCAAACCATATGGTGCTGGCTCCAACATGTTCCTTTCACATTATCAAACCATACGGTGTTGGCTCCAACATGTTCCTTTCACATTATCAAACCATACGGTGCTGGCTCCAACGTGTTCCTTTCACATTATCAAACCATACGGTGCTGGCTCCAACATGTTCCTTTCACATTATCAAACCATACGGTGCTGGCTCCAACATGTTCCTTTCACATTATTTATCGAACCATACGGTGTTGGCTCCAACATGTTCCTTTCACATTATCAAACCATACGGTGCTGGCTCCAACATGTTCCTTTCACATTATTTATCAAACCATATGGTGTTGGCTCCAACGTGTTCCTTTCACATTATCAAACCATACGGTGCTGGCTCCAACATGTTCCTTTCACATTATCAAACCATACGGTGCTGGCTCCAACATGTTCCTTTCACATTATCAAACCATACGGTGCTGGCTCCAACATGTTCCTTTCACATTATCAAACCATACGGTGTTGGCTCCAACATGTTCCTTTCACATTATCAAACCATACGGTGCTGGCTCCAACATGTTCCTTTCACATTATCAAACCATACGGTGCTGGCTCCAACGTGTTCCTTTCACATTATCAAACCATACGGTGTTGGCTCCAACATGTTCCTTTCACATTATCAAACCATACGGTGCTGGCTCCAACATGTTCCTTTTACATTATCAAACCATACGGTGCTGGCTCCAACATGTTCCTTTCACATTATCAAACCATACGGTGTTGGCTCCAACATGTTCCTTTCACATTATCAAACCATACAGTGTTGGCTCCAACATGTTCCTTTCACATTATTTATCAAACCATACGGTGTTGGCTCCAACATGTTCCTTTCACATTATTTATCAAACCATACGGTGTTGGCTCCAACATGTTCCTTTCACATTATTTATCAAACCATACGGTGTTGGCTCCAACATGTTCTTTTCACATTATTTATCAAACCATACGGTGCTGGCTCCAACATGTTCCTTTCACATTATCAAACCATACGGTGCTGACTCCAACATGTTCCTTTCACATTATCAAACCATACGGTGCTGGCTCCAACATGTTCCTTTCACATTATCAAACCATACGGTGTTGGCTCCAACATGTTCCTTTCAAATTATCAAACCATACGGTGCTGGCTCCAACATGTTCCTTTCACATTATCAAACCATACGGTGCTGGCTCCAACATGTTCCTTTCACATTATCAAACCATACGGTGCTGGCTCCAACGTGTTCCTTTCACATTATCAAACCATACGGTGTTGGCTCCAACATGTTCCTTTCACATTATCAAACCATACGGTGCTGGCTCCAACGTGTTCCTTTCACATTATCAAACCATACGGTGCTGGCTCCAACATGTTCCTTTCACATTATCAAACCATACGGTGTTGGCTCCAACATGTTCCTTTCACATTATCAAACCATACGGTGTTGGCTCCAACATGTTCCTTTCACATTATCAAACCATACGGTGTTGGCTCCAACATGTTCCTTTCACATTATCAAACCATACGGTGCTGGCTCCAACATGTTCCTTTCACATTATCAAACCATACGGTGTTGGCTCCAACATGTTCCTTTCACATTATCAAACCATACGGTGCTGGCTCCAACATGTTCCTTTCACATTATCAAACCATACGGTGCTGGCTCCAACATGTTCCTTTCACATTATCAAACCATACGGTGTTGGCTCCAACATGTTCCTTTCACATTATCAAACCATACGGTGCTGGCTCCAACATGTTCCTTTCACATTATCAAACCATACGGTGCTGGCTCCAACATGTTCCTTTCACATTATTTATCAAACCATACGGTGTTGGCTCCAACATGTTCCTTTCACATTATCAAACCATACGGTGCTGGCTCCAACATGTTCCTTTCACATTATTTATCAAACCATATGGTGTTGGCTCCAACATGTTCCTTTCACATTATCAAACCATACGGTGTTGGCTCCAACATGTTCCTTTCACATTATCAAACCATACGGTGTTGGCTCCAACATGTTCCTTTCACATTATCAAACCATACGGTGCTGGCTCCAACGTGTTCCTTTCACATTATCAAACCATACGGTGTTGGCTCCAACATGTTCCTTTCACATTATCAAACCATACGGTGCTGGCTCCAACATGTTCCTTTTACATTATCAAACCATACGGTGCTGGCTCCAACATGTTCCTTTCACATTATCAAACCATACGGTGTTGGCTCCAACATGTTCCTTTCACATTATCAAACCATACAGTGTTGGCTCCAACATGTTCCTTTCACATTATTTATCAAACCATACGGTGCTGGCTCCAACATGTTCCTTTCACATTATCAAACCATACGGTGCTGACTCCAACATGTTCCTTTCACATTATCAAACCATACGGTGCTGGCTCCAACATGTTCCTTTCACATTATCAAACCATACGGTGTTGGCTCCAACATGTTCCTTTCAAATTATCAAACCATACGGTGCTGGCTCCAACATGTTCCTTTCACATTATCAAACCATACGGTGCTGGCTCCAACATGTTCCTTTCACATTATCAAACCATACGGTGCTGGCTCCAACGTGTTCCTT
The DNA here is from genome assembly GCF_013265735.2 of Oncorhynchus mykiss. Classification (NCBI taxonomy): domain Eukaryota; kingdom Metazoa; phylum Chordata; class Actinopteri; order Salmoniformes; family Salmonidae; genus Oncorhynchus; species Oncorhynchus mykiss. Next base: position 88,253,392 of record NC_048576.1, on the reverse strand, counting down.
TCACATTATCAAACCATACGGTGTTGGCTCCAACATGTTCCTTTCACATTATCAAACCATACGGTGCTGGCTCCAACGTGTTCCTTTCACATTATCAAACCATACGGTGCTGGCTCCAACATGTTCCTTTCACATTATCAAACCATACGGTGTTGGCTCCAACATGTTCCTTTCACATTATCAAACCATACGGTGTTGGCTCCAACATGTTCCTTTCACATTATCAAACCATACGGTGTTGGCTCCAACATGTTCCTTTCACATTATCAAACCATACGGTGCTGGCTCCAACATGTTCCTTTCACATTATCAAACCATACGGTGTTGGCTCCAACATGTTCCTTTCACATTATCAAACCATACGGTGCTGGCTCCAACATGTTCCTTTCACATTATCAAACCATACGGTGCTGGCTCCAACATGTTCCTTTCACATTATCAAACCATACGGTGTTGGCTCCAACATGTTCCTTTCACATTATCAAACCATACGGTGCTGGCTCCAACATGTTCCTTTCACATTATCAAACCATACGGTGCTGGCTCCAACATGTTCCTTTCACATTATTTATCAAACCATACGGTGTTGGCTCCAACATGTTCCTTTCACATTATCAAACCATACGGTGCTGGCTCCAACATGTTCCTTTCACATTATTTATCAAACCATATGGTGTTGGCTCCAACGTGTTCCTTTCACATTATCAAACCATACGGTGCTGGCTCCAACATGTTCCTTTCACATTATCAAACCATACGGTGCTGGCTCCAACATGTTCCTTTCACATTATCAAACCATACGGTGCTGGCTCCAACATGTTCCTTTCACATTATCAAACCATACGGTGTTGGCTCCAACATGTTCCTTTCACATTATCAAACCATACGGTGCTGGCTCCAACATGTTCCTTTCACATTATCAAACCATACGGTGCTGGCTCCAACATGTTCCTTTCACATTATCAAACCATACGGTGTTGGCTCCAACATGTTCCTTTCACATTATCAAACCATACGGTGCTGGCTCCAACATGTTCCTTTCACATTATCAAACCATACGGTGCTGGCTCCAACATGTTCCTTTCACATTATCAAACCATACGGTGTTGGCTCCAACATGTTCCTTTCACATTATCAAACCATACAGTGTTGGCTCCAACATGTTCCTTTCACATTATTTATCAAACCATACGGTGTTGGCTCCAACATGTTCCTTTCACATTATTTATCAAACCATACGGTGTTGGCTCCAACATGTTCCTTTCACATTATTTATCAAACCATACGGTGTTGGCTCCAACATGTTCTTTTCACATTATTTATCAAACCATACGGTGCTGGCTCCAACATGTTCTTTTCACATTATCAAACCATACGGTGCTGACTCCAACATGTTCCTTTCACATTATCAAACCATACGGTGCTGGCTCCAACATGTTCCTTTCACATTATCAAACCATACGGTGTTGGCTCCAACATGTTCCTTTCACATTATCAAACCATACGGTGTTGGCTCCAACATGTTCCTTTCACATTATCAAACCATACGGTGTTGGCTCCAACATGTTCCTTTCACATTATCAAACCATACGGTGCTGGCTCCAACATGTTCCTTTCACATTATCAAACCATACGGTGTTGGCTCCAACATGTTCCTTTCACATTATCAAACCATACGGTGCTGGCTCCAACATGTTCCTTTCACATTATCAAACCATACGGTGCTGGCTCCAACATGTTCCTTTCACATTATCAAACCATACGGTGTTGGCTCCAACATGTTCCTTTCACATTATCAAACCATACGGTGCTGGCTCCAACATGTTCCTTTCACATTATCAAACCATACGGTGCTGGCTCCAACATGTTCCTTTCACATTATTTATCAAACCATACGGTGTTGGCTCCAACATGTTCCTTTCACATTATCAAACCATACGGTGCTGGCTCCAACATGTTCCTTTCACATTATTTATCAAACCATATGGTGTTGGCTCCAACGTGTTCCTTTCACATTATCAAACCATACGGTGCTGGCTCCAACATGTTCCTTTCACATTATCAAACCATACGGTGCTGGCTCCAACATGTTCCTTTCACATTATCAAACCATACGGTGCTGGCTCCAACATGTTCCTTTCACATTATCAAACCATACGGTGTTGGCTCCAACATGTTCCTTTCACATTATCAAACCATACGGTGCTGGCTCCAACATGTTCCTTTCACATTATCAAACCATACGGTGCTGGCTCCAACATGTTCCTTTCACATTATCAAACCATACGGTGTTGGCTCCAACATGTTCCTTTCACATTATCAAACCATACGGTGCTGGCTCCAACATGTTCCTTTCACATTATCAAACCATACGGTGCTGGCTCCAACATGTTCCTTTCACATTATCAAACCATACGGTGTTGGCTCCAACATGTTCCTTTCACATTATCAAACCATACAGTGTTGGCTCCAACATGTTCCTTTCACATTATTTATCAAACCATACGGTGTTGGCTCCAACATGTTCCTTTCACATTATTTATCAAACCATACGGTGTTGGCTCCAACATGTTCCTTTCACATTATTTATCAAACCATACGGTGTTGGCTCCAACATGTTCTTTTCACATTATTTATCAAACCATACGGTGCTGGCTCCAACATGTTCTTTTCACATTATCAAACCATACGGTGCTGACTCCAACATGTTCCTTTCACATTATCAAACCATACGGTGCTGGCTCCAACATGTTCCTTTCACATTATCAAACCATACGGTGCTGGCTCCAACATGTTCCTTTCACATTATCAAACCATACGGTGCTGGCTCCAACGTGTTCCTTTCACATTATCAAACCATACGGTGTTGTCTCCAACATGTTCCTTTCACATTATCAAACCATACGGTGCTGGCTCCAACATGTTCCTTTCACATTATCAAACCATACGGTGTTGGCTCCAACATGTTCCTTTCACATTATCAAACCATACGGTGCTGGCTCCAACATGTTCCTTTCACATTATCAAACCATACGGTGCTGGCTCCAACGTGTTCCTTTCACATTATCAAACCATACGGTGTTGTCTCCAACATGTTCCTTTCACATTATCAAACCATACGGTGCTGGCTCCAACGTGTTCCTTTCACATTATCAAACCATACGGTGCTGGCTCCAACATGTTCCTTTCACATTATCAAACCATACGGTGTTGGCTCCAACATGTTCCTTTCACATTATCAAACCATACGGTGTTGGCTCCAACATGTTCCTTTCACATTATCAAACCATACGGTGTTGGCTCCAACATGTTCCTTTCACATTATCAAACCATACGGTGTTGGCTCCAACATGTTCCTTTCACATTATCAAACCATACGGTGTTGGCTCCAACATGTTCCTTTCACATTATCAAACCATACGGTGCTGGCTCCAACATGTTCCTTTCACATTATCAAACCATACGGTGCTGGCTCCAACATGTTCCTTTCACATGGTCCTTTCCAGGATGGTACAGCAATTACAGATGTAGGATCTTCAACTGATCACTTGTCATGCTGAGAATTTTCCTGCAGAGGAAATGGGAAATGCAAACTTGAGAGTTTATTTGAGGTTTAAAAGGCTTCTAAAGTTTGTCATTTCCACTTAGAAATGTCAGACTTGATTTGCACTAACAAAAAATGTATCAACATCTATAAAAATGTCCATTAATTATAATCCACAAAATAATTCACATTTCCTGTTGATGCATGATTGTTTTTCTGGATGTAGCAAACTGGCTCAAATGAAGATCCTCCATCTGTATGGTGGATGTGTAAACAGGCCAGCTCAGTGCAGCTTGGCTCAACTCAGTAATGTGAAAATGGTATTTGTGTCTCCCCCTCTTGTGTCTTTCATATCATGATTCCCAGTTTGATGGAGAAGTGAGGGAAATGGAAAGAGCTGAGTCCTGCTATATGACCCTGCTGACTGTGGACTTTTTGACTCCTCTAAACTGTACAATACGACACACACACACGCACCACACACCCACATAGGAATGTCTTTATGTTGCAAAATGGTCTAATATGTTCTAATCCCCTCCAAGTAGTTAGTCAGCATCTCTGCTCAGAAACACATGCAGACACCTTTTCTTCATTGGGGAAAGAGACATCGACATAAATCACTTCACAATAATGACTGCAGAGGACATTTTACTGCTGAGTTCAGTAGTTGATTCGTCTCAGATGGGAAGCTGAGGAATTGTTGTCGTTCGAACCTAGCCACAACTGAGCCACATAGACAGTAAACATTGCATGCAGACTCCCATAGAACGACGTGTACTGTAACAATGGAGTAACAGGAGAAAGGTGTTGGGGGAAGAATGTGTTTGGGGGAATCTGACTTCCAAAGAAATGGATGATTACAGTAAACTTAAAACGTAATAAGCGAGAAATGTCTTGCAGGGAGTGTAATCAATCACTGTTACATATGGACCCCTTAAAACGGAACCGGTCCAAGAAACACAAGCTTTTAGCATCAGGCAACCAGGGCCGTGTTCATTAGGCACCAAACGGAAGAAAACAGACTGAAAAAGAAAGGGACTACCAATAAAAAACACACATGTTTGTCATCAGTTGCAAAGCATTTTAAAATACACACCCTAATAAAAACACAACCCAGTTTTGCCAACTAGTTTGATGGATTGGATTGGCCATTTACCCCATGGTATTCCTGACACAGATCTCATAGTGTAAAATGACTGTAGATGTGTGGAGCATGACAGTAGCTAACAGTTGAATGGCATTCTGTACCAACTTCCCGCACTATGATCACAAACATAGGTAACATGGAATAACATCTACCTGTCTCAGCAGAACCTTATAGCGTGAGCAGTCTAGACGTCAGTGTTCTACACTCTTAGAAAAAATAGGTTCCACAAGGGTTCTTGGGTTGTCCCCATAGGATAACTTTTTTTGGTTTCACGTAGAACCCTTTTGGGTTTCATGTAGATCCCTCTGTGGAAAGGGTCCTACATGGAAGCTAAAATGGTTCTACTTGGAACCAAAAAGTGTTGTCCTATGGGGACAGCTGAAGAACAATTTTAATTCTAGATATCACCCTTTTTTCTAAAAGTGTAGGTTGGCATTCCAGGTGGAAGGGAAAACGATGTTTACACACCATATGGGTTATATCATGCTGTATATGCATACTGTATTCATGTGTATTTAAATGTATACATACAGTATGTATATTTATATGTATATTTACATAGAAATATATGTGATACTTTCCAAATAACATTTTGTATTTGGAAAGTATGGTTTGGGTACGGATGAGCTGAGGCAGGACTGGTCTTTTGCCAAGGAGATGTAGGGAGAGATGGAGAGGGGGGAAGGAGGTGGAGAGGGAAGAGAGGGATGAAGAGAAGAGAGGGATATGATAGGGGAGTGTGTGTGATGTGGTGCCAGTTGGTTTCTGGTCATCACAAAGAGACAAGCAGTGAGAGACATAGATGATAATATGATAATGATAATGCAAAGACAAGATGTCTAATTACCGTACAAATTAAGGGGTAATGGAGACAAGTGTAGAGAGAGAGAGAAATAGAGAGAGGGGGAGAGAAAAAGCTAGTGAATGTGTGTGAGAGAGGTAGAGACAGAGAGAGAGAGACAGAGAGAGAGGGACAGAGAGAGAGAGAGAGAGAGAGAGAGAGAGAGAGAGACAGAGAGAGAGGGACAGAGAGAGAGAGAGAGAGAGAGATACTGTGAGTGTGAGAGAGATACTGTGAGTGTGAAAGAGAGAGAGAGAGAGAGAGAGAGGGGAGACAGAGAGAGAGAAAGATACTATGAGTGAGAGAGAGAGAGAGAGGGAGCGAGTGACGTAAGCCAGGTGGGGGGTTAAAACTGTTTAGAATCTAGGAGAGGAATCACAATGTTCTGTGTACCGGAGGCTCGGCCACAGCCTGTTCTGAGTCAAGTTTGTTTACGGACGATGAGATAGCATCTAAAAAACACATCTGTTGACTCACGCACAGGGTCCAGGCAGACTCTCTGTTAGGGCCTTTACTCTCCTCACCCTGCTCTCTCTCTCTCCCTCTCTCTCTTTCTCTACCTCTCTTCCTTTCTCTTCCCTCCTCTTTCTCTCTCTTTCTATTTCACCCTGCTCTCTCTCATTTATCTCTCTCTGTCTCTCTATCCCTTCCTCCCAATCTCCAAGAGCGGCTTGGGCCATGACAGAACTGCTATGGAGCACCATAAGCGATGCATCCGACTAGAAAAGACTAAGTGTAGCTGTTGCATGGTCTAGTGAGAGGGCCGTGGAGGGTATAGCGTGATGCCAGGTGTGTGAACCCTGTGTTGTGGATAGAGAATGGTCCTGAACGTAGATGGCGGTGCTGCCAGGCTGGTTTGGTTACGATGTTGTTTTCCTGAGAGTTGGGCTGTTTCCCAAATGGCACCCTATTCCCTACATAGTGGATATACTTTTGTCCAGAGCCATATATGGGCCCTGATCAAAAGTAGTGCACTGCATAGGGAATAGGGTGCCATTTGGGAGGCACATTGTGAGGGAAGCTTGTCCTTGGCCCTGTTCTAATACTTCAGAAATGCATCCTTCCCTCCTACAGTACCGTGTTGAAGTTAACACAGATGTGAATTGTTTGAATTGGTAAAAGTAATAGGGTGGTAACCTTCCTCACACCTATCCAATCACTTATAGAGCTGTGCTTACCTCAAGGAACTAAACCTATCCAATCACTTATAGAGCTGTGCTTACCTCAAGGAACTAAACCTATCCAATCACTTATAGAGCTGTGCTTACCTCAAGGAACTAAACCTATCCAATCACTTATAGAGCTGAGCTTACCTCAATGAACTAAACCTATCCAATCACTTATAGAGCTGTGCTTACCTCAAGGAACTAAACCTATCCAATCCCTTATAGAGCTGTGCTTACCTCAAGGAACTAAACCTATCCAATCACTTATAGAGCTGAGCTTACCTCAATGAACTAAACCTATCCAATCACTTATAGAGCTGAGCTTACCTCAACGAACTAAACCTATCCAATCACTTACAGAGCTGTGCTTACCTCAAGGAACTAAACCTATCCAATCACTTATAGAGCTGAGCTTACCTCAATGAACTAAACCTATCCAATCACTTATAGAGCTGAGCTTACCTCAAGGAACTAAACCAATCTAATCACTTATAGAGCTGTGCTTACCTCAATGAACTAAACCTATCCAATCACTTATAGAGCTGAGCTTACCTCAAGGAACTAAACCTATCCAATCACTTATAGAGCTGAGCTTACCTCAACGAACTAAACCTATCCAATCACTTACAGAGCTGTGCTTACCTCAAGGAACTAAACCTATCCAATCACTTATAGAGCTGTGCTTACCTCAAGGAACTAAACCTATCCAATCACTTATAGAGCTGTGCTTACCTCAAGGAACTAAACCTATCCAATCACTTATAGAGCTGTGCTTACCTCAAGGAACTAAACCAATCCAATCACTTATAGAGCTGTGCTTACCTCAAGGAACTAAACATATTCAATCACTTATAGAGCTGTGCTTACCTCAAGGAACTAAACCTATCCAATCACTTATAGAGCTGTGGTTACCTCAAGGAACTAAACCTATCCAATCACTTATAGAGCTGTGCTTACCTCAAGGAACTAAACCTATCCAATCACTTACAGAGCTGTGCTTACCTCAAGGAACTAAACCTATCCAACCACTTATAGAGCTGAGCTTACCTCAAGGAACTAAACCTATCCAACCACTTATAGAGCTGAGCTTACCTCAAGGAACTAAACCTATCCAATCACTTATAGAGCTGAGCTTACCTCAAGGAACTAAACCTATCCAATCACTTATAGAGCTGAGCTTACTTCAATGAACTAAACCTATCCAATCACTTATAGAGCTGAGCTTACTTCAATGAACTAAGGAAGTAAGGATGCATTTCTTAAATATTATAACGGGGTCCCAGATCAGGATTTAGGCAGGAGAGGGCACTTTTGCAGTGATGAATAACATCTATGTAGTGTCATCTGTGGTATATTCATGCTTGCATCATTGTCTCCTGCTATGACCTCTCTCCCCCCTACGCCCAACTCCTTCTCATCACCGTGTTGTCACTTTCTTCTCATCCTGTGGTCCTGTGTGGCTCAGATGGTAGGAGTGTGGCACTAGCATCCTGAGGTCATGGGTTCAATTCCTGCAGGGATTGCATACACTGACTACAAAAAATAAAGGGTCTCAGAGTAGGAGTGCTGATCCAGTATCAGGACCCACCTGTCCATATCATTTTTATTGATTATGACCTAAAAAGGGTAAACTGATCCTAGACCAGCCCTGGCTGTTTTTCCTTGTTCTCCTCCTCACCGGTGTAAATATATCTCTATACAGTGCTCCTGCTCAACACTGGATCAGAGTACTCACATTCTTACATTCACAGTAATTATGCTCAAAATCCTCTCTCCATTTCTTTCTCCTTCTCTTTCATTCTGTATTTTATTTTTACTTTTCTTTCCCACACTTTGTTCCCACTGCCCTCTATCGCGCTTCACCGCCCGTCCAGAGTTATTCCTCCTTTACCTCCCTCCCTCTCTCTCTTTACTAGCAGTAATGATCTGTTGTCTGGGTAGGGTCTTGGCAGACAGAGACAGGCAGGGCCGGGGACGGACAGTTAAGGCCTGTTATTCTTTTCTCCCCTCTCTCTGGCATGTGTGGAGAATGGAGGGAGATTTGGAGCTTGTCTGACTGTAATTTCAGCCTCCTCTCCGCAGCCGGACAGGGATGAGAGGGTGAGAAGGGGTTGTTTTGTGGAGGGCTGGAGCGGTGGTGGTGGTGGGAAGGTGGGGAGGAGGAGGGGGGGGGGGGGTGGCCAATGCTACCCTTCCAGACAACCACACCCCCTTCTGTCTGCTGACTCCCCAGATACCAGGATTATTCCAAAGGAGGCGTGAAATATGGGTGGGGGGTGGAGAGACGGGAGAGGAGGTATTGAGGCTTAGGTGTTCACAGGGCTCAGAGGGTATTAGGGTTTAGTGGTGGGGTGCAGAGAGACGGGAGAGGAGGTATTGAGGTTGGGGTGTTCACAGGGCTCAGAGGGTATTAGGGTTTAGTGGTGGGGTGCAGAGAGACGGGAGAGGAGGTATTGAGGTTGGGGTGTTCACAGGGCTCAGAGGGTATTAGGGTTTAGTGGTGGGGTGGGGTGCAGAGAGGGCATGGAGTGTGTGTGTGTATGTGTGTGTGTGTGTGTGTGTGTGTGTATGTGTGTGTGTGTGTGTGTGTGTGTGTGTGTGTGTGTGTGTGTGTGTGTGTGTGTGTGTGTGTGTGTATGTGGGCAGCAGCAGTGTGCAGGGTAAACTGCAGTACCTAAGCCCCTGGATGTGGTGGATCAGAAGGCAGACAGAGGGCCAGGCCTCTCTGATCCCCCCAGACAGCCTCCTCTCCTGGGGTTTGGACCCGGAGCACACAGAGGTCTGGGCTCAGCACAGGTGTGTGTACTGTACTCTGTGTGTGTGTGTGTGTGTGTGTGTGTGTGTGTGTGTGTGTGTGTGTGTGTGTGTGTGTGTGTGTGTGTGTGTGTGTGTGTGTGTGTGCCTGTGTGTCTTGGCAGCTGGAGGGTTGCAGATTCCACCCGTCAACCCCCCTCCAGCGGGAGTTTGCATGAGAAGAGAGAGTAAATCTGCTTCAGATATCACCAGAGAGAAGAGGCAGGGTCCACCATAGACACAATCTAAAAGACATGAGGGGTTATGTGTGGCCAGGAAGAAATACTGGGGAATTTATTAAAGGTGCAATCTGCAATATTTACAACTGTTCAATGGGTGAGCCCCCAACTGGTGGGCCTGCCTTTAGGCTGACAAACAAATGACGGATTGTGCCTTTAAGGAGCTTTGGCACATGCTTTTGAGTGGTCATGACCACATAGTTTTTGATGTAAGAGATCACCAGCAGCCAATGTGTTCGATTACTGTAAAGAAGAGACGGACTGGTAGAGAAGAGAAGGACCGGTAGAGAAGAGAAGGACCGGTAGAGAAGAAAAGAGAAGGACCGGTAGAGAAGAGAAGGACCGGTAGAGAAGAAAAGAGAAAGGCCGGTAGAGAAGAGAAGGACTGGTAGAGAAGAGAAGAGAAGGACCGGTAGAGAAGAGAAGAACCGGTAGAGAAGAGAAGAGAAGAACCGGTAAAGAAGAGAAGAAACGGTAGAGAAGAGAAGAAAAGGACCGGTAGAGAAGAGAAGGACTGGTAGAGAAGAGAAGAGAAGGACCGGTAGAGAAGAGAAGGACCGGTAGAGAAGAGAAGGACCGGTAGAGAAGAGAAGGACCGGTAGAGAAGAGAAGAGAAGGACCGGTAGAGAAGAGAAGGACTGGTAGAGAAGAGAAGAGAAGGACCGGTAGAGAAGAGAAGGACCGGTAGAGAAGAGAAGGACCGGTAGAGAAGAGAAGGACTGGTAGAGAAGGAAAGGACCGGTAGAGAAGAGAAGAACCGGTAGAGAAGAGAAGAGAAGAACCGGTAAAGAAGAGAAGAACCGGTAGAGAAGAGAAGAGAAAGACCGGTAGAGAAGAGAAGAGAAGGAATGGTATAGAAGAGAAGGAATGGTATAGAAGAGAAGGAATGGTATAGAAGAGAATGAATGGTATAGAAGAGAAGGAATGGTATAGAAGAGAAGGAACGATAAAGAAGAGAAGGACCGGTAAAGAAGAGAAGGACCGATAGAGAAGAGAAGGAATGATATAGAAGAGAAGGAATGGTATAGAAGAGAAGAACCGGTAGAGAAGAGAAGGACCGGTAGAGAAGAGAAGGAATGATATAGAAGAGAAGGAATGGTATAGAAGAGAAGAACCGGTAGAGAAGAGAAGGACCGGTAGAGAAGAGAAGGACCGGTAGAGAAGAGAAGGAATGGTATAGAAGAGAAGAACCGGTAGAGAAGAGAAGGAATGGTATAGAAGAGAAGGAATGATATAGAAGAGAAGGAATGGTATAGTAGAGAAGGAATGGTATAGTAGAGAAGGAATGGTATAGTAGAGAAGGAATGATAAAGAAGAGAAGGAATGATAAAGAAGAGAAGGAATGATAAAGAAGAGAAGAACCGGTATAGAAGAGAAGAACCGGTAGAGAAGAGAAGGACCGGTAGAGAAGAGAAGGACCGGTAGAGAAGAGAAGGAATGGTATAGAAGAGAAGAACCGGTAGAGAAGAGAAGGAATGGTATAGAAGAGAAGGAATGATATAGAAGAGTAGGAATGGTATAGTAGAGAAGGAATGGTATAGAAGAGAAGGAATGATAAAGAAGAGAAGGAATGATAAAGAAGAGAAGGAATGATAAAGAAGAGAAGAACCGGTAGAGAAGAGCAGAGAAGGACCGGTAGAGAAGAGAAGGACTGGTAGAGAAGAGAAGAGAAGGACCGGTAGAGAAGAGAAGGACCGGTAGAGAAGAGAAGGACCGGTAGAGAAGAGAAGGACTGGTAGAGAAGGAAAGGACCGGTAGAGAAGAGAAGAACCGGTAGAGAAGAGAAGAGAAGAACCGGTAAAGAAGAGAAGAACCGGTAGAGAAGAGAAGAGAAAGACCGGTAGAGAAGAGAAGAGAAGGAATGGTATAGAAGAGAAGGAATGGTATAGAAGAGAAGGAATGGTATAGAAGAGAATGAATGGTATAGAAGAGAAGGAATGGTATAGAAGAGAAGGAACGATAAAGAAGAGAAGGACCGGTAGAGAGGAGAAGGACCGGTAGAGAACAGAAGGACCGGTAGAGAAGAGAAGGAATGGTATAGAACAGAAGGAAAGGTATAGAATAGAATGAATGGTATAGAAGAGAAGGAACGATAAAGAAGAGAAGGACCGGTAAAGAAGAGAAGGACCGGTAGAGAAGAGAAGGAATGATATAGAAGAGAAGGAATGGTATAGAAGAGAAGAACCGGTAGAGAAGAGAAGGACTGGTAGAGAAGAGAAGGAATGATATAGAAGAGAAGGAATGGTATAGAAGAGAAGAACCGGTAGAGAAGAGAAGGACCGGTAGAGAAGAGAAGGACCGGTAGAGAAGAGAAGGAATGGTATAGAAGAGAAGAACCGGTAGAGAAGAGAAGGAATGGTATAGAAGAGAAGGAATGATATAGAAGAGAAGGAATGGTATAGTAGAGAAGGAATGGTATAGTAGAGAAGGAATGGTATAGTAGAGAAGGAATGATAAAGAAGAGAAGGAATGATAAAGAAGAGAATGAATGATAAAGAAGAGAAGAACCGGTATAGACCGGTAAGACCGGTAAGAGAAGAACCGGTATAGAAGAGCAGACCAGCAGACCAGAGAACAGAGAACAGACCAGACACCAGACCGGACTAGACCAGAGACCAGACCAGATACCAGAGAACAGACCAGACACCAGACCAGACTAGACCAGAGACCAGACCAGATACCAGAGAACACACCAGACCAGACACCAGAGACAGACCAGATACCAGACCAGACTAGACCAGAGACCAGACCAGATACCAGAGAACAGACCAGACTAGACCAGACACCAGACACCAGAGACAGACCAGATACCAGACCAGATACCAGAGACCAGCGACCAGAGACCAGACCAGAGACCAGACCAGACCAGACCAGACCAGACCATAGACCAGAGACCAGCGAACAGACCAGACCAGAGAGACCAGAGACCAGACCAGAGACCAGAGACCAGAGACCAGACCAGATACCAGAGAACAGACCAGAGACCAGGGAACAGACCAGACCAGAGACCAGGGAACAGACCAGACCAGAGACCAGGGAACAGACCAGACCAGAGACCAGAGACCAGAGACCAGAGACCAGAGACCAGAGACCAGACCAGAGACCAGACCAGACCATAGACCAGAGACCAGCAAACAGACCAGACCAGAGAGACCAGAGACCAGACCAGAGACCAGAGACCAGAGACCAGAGACCAGAGACCAGAGACCAGAGACCAGACCAGAGACCAGATTCCAGATACCATAGAACAGACCAGAGACCAGAGAACAGACCAGACCAGAGACCAGAGAACAGACCAGACACCAGACCAGACTAGACCAGACCAGATACCAGAGAACAAACCAGACACCAGACCAGACTAGACCAGAGACCAGATCAGAGAACAGAAAAGACCAGACCAGAGAACAGAGAACAGACCAGACACCAGACCGGACTAGACCAGAGACCAGACCAGATACCAGAGAACAGACCAGACACCAGACCAGACTAGACCAGAGACCAGACCAGATACCAGAGAACACACCAGACCAGACACCAGAGACAGACCAGATACCAGACCAGACTAGACCAGAGACCAGACCAGATACCAGAGAACAGACCAGACTAGACCAGACACCAGACACCAGAGACAGACCAGATACCAGACCAGATACCAGAGACCAGACCAGAGAACAGACCAGACCAGAGAACAGACCAGACACCAGACTAGAGACCAGACCAGACCAGACTAGTCCAGACTATACCAGACCAGGCCAGACGAGAGACCAGACCAGACCAGAAGGGAGACCAGACCAGAAGAGAGACCAGACCAGACCCCACTGTACCAGACCAGAAGAGAGACCAGACCAGACCCCACTGTACAAGAGATAGGGCATTATGTCCCTGGGGAGAAGGAATGTGTACCTTGGAGAGATGCCCAGGTCCTGAAATACATCAAATAAATCAAATACCTGCTTACAGAGGACCAGCTTTCACAGAGCTCCTCATCAAACAAGGTGAGCTGTCAGTGGTCGGTCCTCATCACGAGAAAATCAAACACAAGAAAGCCCCTTTGAGCCAGGCAGGGCACTCTGCCCCAACAAGCACTGTAGGGTGTGTGTGTGTGTGTGTGTGTGTGTGTGTGTGTGTGTGTGTGTGTGTGTGTGTGTACTTACGCATGTGTGTGCATGCTACAGCAACACCATGCACTGATCCCACTTCCATTTTATTTTCCATTTAAAGGAGGGAAAAACGAGTTCAAAGTGACATGTAGGTAGAGTAAGTGCAGTGGAAGCTAACACCATGTCGGGTTTGGGATTTGGGGGTTGGGGTTGTCCCCTTTTTCACAGAGTGCTGCAACACAACTAACAGTACAACACAGCCTGATCTATTACCCAAGGAGGGGGAGGTTGTGTAAAAAAATCCAAACTGAAAGGTGCATTGTGTGTTGTATTCTTCAGAGAATTGGGACTCAGGATGCCTCCCAAATGACATGCCATTCCCTACATAGTACCCTACTTTTGACCAGAGCTATATTGGCCCTGGTCAAAAGTAGTGCACTATACTGTATAGGGTGCCGTTTGTGACATAGCCTTAATAACCTGAGGTTGGCTGGGGTTTCTTTCTAAAGAGAACATCAAGGAGATGTGTATTAAACACTGAACATGTAACTCTGTCACTTCCTCCCTGCCGCAGCTTCGGCTTCTACGTCTGGCTCTGATGTTGCCGCACCTACTCAAACACATGCATGTACATGATTGCACTTACTTACAAACACACTCATGCTCACACGTAGGCATGCACACACAGACACACACACCCCACTTCCCCAACCTCTCTCCAACCTCCACCTCCCCAACCTCCCTCCACCCTCCAACCTCCCTCCACCTTCCAACCTCCTCCACCTTCCAACCTCTCTCCAACCTCCACCTCCCCAACCTCCCTCCACCCTCCAACCTTCCAACCTTCCAACCTCCTCCACCTTCCAACCTCCCTCCAACCTCCACTTACACATTCAAAACCTCCCTCCACCCTCCAACCTCCACCCACCCACCCACCCACCCACCCACCCACCCACCTACCCTCCAACCTTTCTACAACCTCCACCTCCTCAAACTCCCTCCACCCTCCAACCTCCAACCTCCCTCCACCTTCCAACCTCTCTCCAACCTCCACCTCCCCAACCTCCCTCCACCCTCCAACCTTCCAACCTCCTCCACCTTCCAACCTCCCTCCAACCTCCACTTACACATCCAAAACCTCCCTCCACCCTCCAACCTCCACCCACCCACCCTCCAACCTTCCTACAACCTCCACCTCCTCAAACTCCCTCCACCCTCCAACCTTTCTCCACTCTCCAACCTCCCGCCACCTTCCAATCTCCACCTCCCCAACCTTACTCCACCTTCCAATCTCCCTCCAACCTCCTCCTCCCAAACCTCCCTCCATCTCCCCAACCTCCCTCCACAACCTCCCTCCACTCTCCAACCTTCCTCCACCTCCCAAATCTCCCTCCACCTCCCAAACCTCCCTCCATCCCCACCTCCCTAACCTCCCTCCACCCCCTAGCTTCTCAACCTCCCCCCACCTGCCTAACCTCCCTCCACCCCCTAGCTCCTCAACCTCCCTCCACCCCCCACCTCCCTAACCTCCCTCCACCCTCCAAATCAGCAGCACCACAGTTGGGTACACACATGTTGTACTGTTCTGTTCCTGAGAGTGTCCTGAGGGTAACCTGGGCTGTGAGTGTTACCTAATGGGTATCTCTCTCTCTCTCTCTCTCTCTCTCTCTCTCTCTCTGCTGTGAATGGGGCTTTGTAAGTTACCCGTCCTGTCATTAGGGTGCTACATGATGTCACCCTCTAACTAGGGGAAAACTCCTCCGGTCACCCTCTAACCAGGGTAAAACTCCTCCCGTCACCCTCTAACCAGGGGAAAACTCCCGTCACCCTCTAACCTGGGTAAAACTCGTCCTGTCACCCTCTAACCTGGGTAAAACTCCTCCCGTCACCCTCTAACCTGGGTAAAACTCCTCCCGTCACCCTCTAACCTGGGTAAAATTCATCCCGTCACCCTCTAACCAGGGGAAAACTCGCCCCGTCAACCTCTAACCTGGGTAAAACTCCTCCCGTCACCCTCTAACCTGGGTAAAACTCGTCCCGTCACCCTCTAACCAGGGTAAAACTCCTCCCGTCACCCTCTAACCTGGGTAAAACTCGTCCCGTCACCCTCTAACCAGGGGAAAACTCCTCCCGTCACCCTCTAACCTGGGTAAAACTCCTCCCGTCACCCTCTAACCTGGATAAAACTCCTCCCGTCACCCTCTAACCTGGGTAAACCTCCTCCCGTCACCCTCTAACCTGGGTAAAACTCGTGCTGTCACCCTCTAACCAGGGGAAAACTCATCCCATCACCCTCTAACCTGGGTTAACCTCCTCCCGTCACCCTCTAACCTAGGTAAAACTCCTCCCGTCACCCTCTAAACTGGGTAAAACTCATCCCATCACCCTCTAACCAGGGGAAAACTCCTCCCGTCACCCTCTAAACTGGGTAAAACTCATCCCATCACCCTCTAACCAGGGGAAAACTCCTCCCGTCACCCTCTAAACTGGGTAAAACTCATCCCATCACCCTCTAACCAGGGGAAAACTCCTCCCGTCACCCTCTAACCTGGGTAAAACTCCTCCCGTCACCCTCTAACCTGGGGAAAACCCCTCCCGTCACCCTCTACCTGGATAAAACCCGTCCCGTCACCCTCTAACCTGGCTAAAACGCCTCCCGTCACCCTCTAGCCTGGGGAAAACCCCTCCCGTCACCCTCTACCTGGATAAAACCCCTCCCGTCACCCTCTACCTGGATAAAACTCCTCCCGTCACCCTCTACCTGGATAAAACCCCTCCCGTCACCCTCTACCTGGATAAAACTTGTCCCGTCACCCTCTAACCAGGTTAAAACTTGTCCCGTCACCCTCTAACCTTGATAAAACTCATCCCGTCACCCTCTAACCTGGGTAAAACTCCTCCCGTCACCCTCTAACCTGGGTAAAACTCCTCCCGTCACCCTCTAACCTGGATAAAACTCCTCCCGTCACCCTCTAACCTGGGTAAAACTCCTCCCGTCACCCTCTAACCTGGGTAAAACTGCTCCCGTCACCCTCTAACCTGGATAAAACTCCTCCCGTCACCCTCTAACCTGGGTAAAACTCCTCCTGTCATTCTACTAATGTTTTAATTACATTGATACTTGGATGTATAGACTTGGATGTTAGCCATATATGGTGTTTCTGTATGTTCAGTGTTGATACCTGGATCATTCTGTGCTACAGTATCTGGTTCACTAATGCATAATGTTTTTGCAACGTTATAGTTAGGCTTCTGCACCCGATTTGCTAAAAGTTATAACGTTTCCCCAACATTGAAGCCAGACATCACTGCGAACAACCAGGGCCTGGACCACCGCAGGCTCCAACGACTGGACAAGAGCGCTGCAATTATAGCTCACTTCAAAGATGCCAGCCAGTGAAAGAGAGCATTCATGCATTTATTTTGGCCAACCCAGTCCCACCACTGCTCTCCTCACCTTTCCACCTCCCCCTCCTCCCCCCTCTCCCCTTCTCTCTCCAGTTCTAACCCCCAAGCTTGTTTAGATGAGCGATTAACGGTAGAAACAAGTGCAAATAGAGTTTGCTTTGGCACTGAGAGGAAGGCCACAGTTTACGGAAATCACACTCTCTCTCTCTCTCTCTCTCTCTCTCTCTCTCTCTCTCTCTCTCTCTCTCTCTCTCTCTCTCTCTCTCTCTCTCTCCTCTCTCTCTCTCTCTCTCTCTCTCTCTCTCTCTCTCTCTCTCTCTCTCTCTCCCTGAGCTGAATAGTCAGCAGAGGTGAGGGACGGGGGTGGCTACCCCAGTCGGGGGCCTCAGTGTGTCCACACAGGTAGGCTTCAGTCCTCGGGCCCCCTGCAGCTCCAGAGATCCATATATATAACCAAAGAGGGAGGGAGAGCAAGAGAGAGAGAGAGAGTATAAATAGAATATAGAGAGAATATAAATAAATATGCAAAGGTATTAGATGCTCAATTATCACTGTAACTGATCTATTTGCCACGTCAACAGACTAGCGATGTCACTAAGCAACGTCTATAATTCAGAACCCCGTCTCCTCCGGACCCACATTTAACTGTTGATGACACATTTAGAGACTGCAGTGTAGGCCAGATTTAAAGCCCCAGTCTACGATCTATAGGCCAGCTTGGACTTTATTAAATCTGTCGAACACAAATTTAGAGGAAGTGTTGATTCACTGGCTTTAATTTACTTCCTGGATTTGTTTGATGTGGGACGTTGGTGGTGTAGGTTGTGACTAATAATCCTGTAATACTGCACTTCCTCCAACCTGTTATTGAAGGGGGGAGTTTTAAGAGGTCACACAAAGGTTCTGAACAGAGACCAGAGTGCCATAAGACTTGAACAGCTGGTGTTTTCTCTCCATCCTCTCCATATGTTCTCTGTTTATTGGACGGTCATCACCAACTCTAGCCCATAGCATATCATATGATCTGATTTCAGGACATTCCTATGTGTCGGCCATCTGCTCAGGAGGCCCCAGTCTGTAAACTAGTCTGGGACTAGTCAGGATCTAGGATCTATAATCCAGCTCTAGGACTGAGTCTGTGATTGTCCCACCAGTAACTACAGCTCTAGAACTGAGTCTGTGATTGTCCCCCTAGTAACTACAGCTCTAGGAGTGAGTCTGTGATTATCCCCCTAGTAACTACAGCTCTAGGAGTGAGTCTGTGATTATCCCCCTAGTAACTACAGCTCTAGGAGTGAGTCTGTGATTATCCCCCTAGTAACTACAGCTCTAGGAGTGAGTCTGTGATTATCCCCCTAGTTTCTACAGCTCTAGGAGTGAGTCTGTGATTATCCCCCTAGTAACTTCAGCTCTAGGAGTGAGTCTGTGATTATCCCCCTAGTAACTACAGCTCTAGGAGTGAGTCTGTGATTATCCCCCTAGTAACTACAGCTCTAGGAGTGAGTCTGTGATTATCCCCTTAGTTACTACAGCTCTAGGAGTGAGTCTGTGATTATCCCCCTAGTAACTACAGCTCTAGGAGTGAGTCTGTGATTATGCCCCTAGTAACTACAGCTCTAGGAGTGAGTCTGTGATTATGCCCCTAGTAACTTCACACATACAGTTATGGGGCTCATGAGTGTTGTGTTTATGGTGTGAGGTGAAGGGGATAGAAGGGTGTGTGTGTGTATGCCTCCAGGTGTGTATTCCTCCATTTGTGTGTTTGTGTGTTTGTGTGTTTGTGTGTGTGTGTGTCAGAATCAAAATCCCTTTATTCACCAAGTACAATTCTACGGACTGTGATCATGTGATCATGTGATCATGTGAGCATGTATCTGCGTGTATGTCCAAATGTCAACTGATTCTGTGTGTATACATACAGTATGCATTATAGTTAAAAGTGTTTGTGTGTTGGTGCAGTTGAACATAAACACTCCTCCCCTCCCACCCTTCGGGTCACATCTCCCACCTTCGTCGCTTCCCCCAGAATCCGAAACCCGACGCTGGAAGTCAGGCAGTTGGAGCATCCCACTGGCTGATTAGGGGGGGACCCACCACGCTGCCGGTGTTACAGTCTGGCTCAGGTGTCCCATTTGTCACACCCACAGGCCCCCAAGCCACCTGGCGGCTCGCACCCCAGGCTGAGGCACTGTCGCTGGGCTAGAGAGGCAGACAGACAGGGCCCCTCTGGGTCAGTTAGTCTCCAGGGTTCTATATATCGTCCCGGCTGTTGAAGTTTCTAAAGTTCTCGTCTCTCGTTAAAAGCCAGACCTGTCTTGTTAAATCACGGAGCTGTCGTCTATACATCACACACCTGGTGGGACATGTATGGCTGCAGAACAATGGCTGTCATAAGGGCTGGAGAGGAGAGGGATGGTTCTGAGAAAATAGGGCATTCAAAGAGCAATTATCCCGACTCCTCAGAGGGATAACGTGTGTGCATATGTGCACGCACGCACGCACGCACGCACGCACGCACGCACGCACGCACGCACGCACGCACACACACACACACACACACACACACACACACACACACACACACACACGCTCTAGGATCCCGTCGTAATGGTTGATAGGATGAGCATGGTGTCTGAATGGTGTCTGAGGTGAGGCAGAGCCCACACAATTACACTGCTGGTGTTGTTTGGGTGGGGCACTGGAAGGTTACCTGGGAGGGGTGTTTATGCTCACACACACACACACACACACACACACACAAGAAAGCACACACGAATGTACACGGGGAGGCACACACCTGTACATGCACGCGTGCACACACACCCTCTGGGCACTGTGGTTCGGCATTCCCCCTCATTCCCATCCAACTTGATAGCTGACAGCTTGCAGAAAGGAACAGATCATAACTCCCCCACACACACACACACACACACACACACACACACACACACACACACACACACACACACACACACACACACACACACACACACACACACACACACACACACACACACACACACACACCCACAGCGTATCATAACCCAGCTGGCATACAGTAATCCCTAACAGTGTTGTCATTGTCTACTCCCCACTCCTTTGGCTCAGGTCCATGCAGTCTCCATGGAGAAGACAAGGCCTACAGGCTAGCTGGTCTCCATTCTACTCATTATGTACTGACCTACATCTGACCTCTGCCTCCTCACAGCTTCCTTCAGAGTCACTGAAAACAGGAAGGAAATTTGCATTTGATGATGACTGGTGATGCCAATAAAATGTCAAATGATGACCAATCCAGACTAGCGACACAGAGGACAATGACAGACATGGGGAAAAATCCTAACTTAAGCAATGCAGTGTACCACTCAAAGGTTACTACGAACTCTATCTCTCATTGAAATCAATACATTGACCTCAAAGTTTAATCCTGACATGAAAGTCTGATGTTAGAATTCAGCCCTAATTAAATACTAAAAAGGTAAGAGCACCTTCCCACTTCATCAACAGAACAACTCAAGACCTTCCCGTCTCTCTCTCCCAGTGGCCCAGAGCTCTGGTAGGAAATCTGGCTCCAACATCAAGACTTCCATGGAAGCACAGTCTGAGATCCAGTCAGCCAGTGAGTTCAGAAACAGTGAACCTCGCCAAACATCGCAGACAGCTGCCCTGTACCAAATACCAGGACAGAGAGATAAAGCACAGAGAGCTGAGGACACCGACCCTGGTACTGGAGAACTCCATGTTGTTCAGGCTTTTGTTCCAGCGCAGCACTAACACACTTGATTCATCTAATCAAGCTTTTGATGAGCAGCTGATTGGTGGACTCGTTTATGTAGGGCTTGAGCAAAATCCTGCACACCCCACTCTCATTACCAATGTTTGGCTAAGAGAAAAATGTGTCTGGTGGTCCCAGATCTGTGTGTGCTGTGTTCAGCCAATGTCTATGGTTGTTGCCATTGTTTGGCATTGATAATGATCATAGGACTTGGCTATGGACAGCACAATCAAATCTGTGTCCAGGCTAGAGAGAGAGAGAGAGAGAGAGAGAGGCAGAGAGTAGAGAGAACAGGAGGAGGGAAAGAGCTTATGGCAACCCGACAACAATAACACTTAAAGCATGCATATCATCCCAAATAGAAACATTCTATTTGGGGCTGGAGAGAGGTTAACACACCACTGTTATTCCCAGCTCCCCTTTGACCTCTCACACCCTCCCTTCCTGGCCTTGCCTCGGGCAGCTATGCTAATGGACTTCTACACTGGTATGCAGAGTCTGTGTGTGTGTGTGTGTGTGTGTGTGTGTGTGTGTGTGTGTGTGTGTGTGTGTGTGCACTCGTGCTTATGCATGTATGCGGGTGTGCATGTGTGTGTGTGGGTGAACAACACAGAGAAAATCCTGCCAACACTGCACGAAAAAACCACCCAATCCTCCTGAGTGCATAAGGGCTGTGAAACCCTAGGTGGTCCCTGAAGAGAGAAGGGAGTGGGAGAAAGTAAGAAAGAAAGACAGAAACAAAGACAGAAAGAAAGAAAGCAAGAAAGAAAGAAAGAAAGAAAGAAAGAAAGAAAGAAAGAAAGAAAGAAAGGAAGAGGGAGGGCAGGAGGTGTGTGGGGGAGAAAGTTCAAAGAGAGAGAGGGGAGACTGTCAGGTTGTCTGTGTCAACAACACAGAATATAATTGGCCTGTAGCCCGAGGCCTCTCCACAGTGAGGCCCCGGGGGGCCAGAGGGGCCACATCCCTGGCATTACACACAATTAGAGTAGCCAGAGGGTCAACTAGGCCAGCCAGGGGAGGTCCCAGGCCTGTCAGCCCCAGGGAGGGCTGCCCCTCTGCCACAGGGTGAGCCCAGGCAAGGCCCAGGTCACGGTGAAAGGCCCACACTAACACTAGGCTCCTGTCTGGTAGATAAAAGCTTCCTGTGAGTGTCACAGTGATCTGAGGGACTAAGGTAGGAGAGGGAGGGCTGACACTGCAAATTACACAGGAGGCGGGGAAGGGAGGGGAGGGGATGGGAGCAGGGGATGAGGGGAGGAGAGGAGGAGGGGATGGGAGGAGGGATGGGAAAAGGGGGAGGGGAAGGGAGGAGGGGGGAGGGGTAGTGCAGGTTTATACTGGTGATGGTTGTGTGTGTGCGTGTAAATGTTTCTGTAAGTTTGTGTGTCTACAAAGGGTAACAACATTTTAAGATCAACCATGAATCCCAGTTACTATTCATTTTCTTAAGTCCCACATACACTTTCTAACCTCCTTAACTACAATGACATTCCACCCTAACACTTTCGCATGTTTCTGACAAGATCAGAGGATCTGGACAGTGTTTATGAGTGTCTCTGTTGGTTAGCCCTGGCTTTGGTTTGACCCCATCCTTGACCTCTATCCTAATGTGATAAACAGGCCCAATCAGCAGAGGAAACACCGGGGAAGTGACTGGGGAAGTTAATATGACCTGCAGTCCAGGCTTCAAACACCACCAGCCCTCTGTTCTCCTCTCTTCCAGTGAACTAGTGAGAGAGACTGGAGGTCAACTAGTTCAGGCATTAAAAAGTTGTTTGGTTTAAAAGTAATGAGGGAAGTGGTTTTGTTGCGTCTAACCTCTACTCACCTCTCTTCAGACATCAGGCAACTAGTGCCATGTGGGAGGAAGGTCGGCCGGTTCAAGTCTAGAACCTTTTATTTTGTTTGTTCAAAACAGTTATGATGGAAATGGTTAGGTCTTTTCCATCTGTTCTCCAGTGTTCTCCTCAGGTTTCCAATAAACCTGTGAGAGGCATGGAGTGAGGGTCATCTTAAAATCTTTTGTTTAAAAATGGGATTTATTCAAAGGAGTTAGTTATGAGAGGAAATGCTTCAGCTTTGTTTTTCAACTTCTCTCATCTCCTGAGAAGTCAACTAGGTGACAGAGAAAAGGGGAAGGTCAGTCAGTATTACCCACGTTAAAGGAAAAAGGTGAAGGAACCTTCTGCTTTGTTCAAAACTTGGATGTCCTCCAGTCATGTGCTCCACAGTGCCTTGCAAAAGTATTCACCCTCCTTGGCGTTTTTCCTATTTTGTTGCATTACAACCTGTAATTTAAATGGATTTTTATTTGGATTTCATGTAATGGACATACACAAAATAGTCAGAATTGGTGAAGTGAAATTTAAAAAATGACTTGTTTAAATATATATATATTTTTTAAACGGAAGTGGTGCGTGCATATGTATTCACCCCCTTTGCTATGAAGCCCCTAAATAAGATCTGGTGCAACCAAATACCTTCAGAAGTCACATATTTAGGTAAATAAAGTCCACCTGTGTGCAATCTAAGTGTCACATGATCTGTCACATGATCTCAGTATATACACACCAGTTCTGAAAGGCCCCAGATTCTACAATACCATTAAGCAAGGGGCACCACCAAGCAAGCGGCACCATGAAGACCAAGGAGCTCTCCAAACAGGTCAGGGACAAAGTTGTGGAGAAGTACAGATGGGTTGGGTTATAAAAAAAAATATACAAAACATTGACCATCCCACGGAGCACCATTAAATCCATTCTTAAAAAATATAAAGAATATGGCACCACAACAAACCTGCCAAGAGAGGGCAGCCCACCAAAACTCACGGACCAGGCAAGGAGGGCATTAATCAGAAAGGCAACAAAGAGATCAAAGATAACCCTGAAGGAGCTGCAAAGCTCCACAGCGGAGATTGGAGTATCTGTCCATAGGACCACTTTAAGCCGTACACTCCACTGAGCTGGGCTTTAAGGAAGAGTGGACAGAAAAAAGCCATTGCTTAAAGAAGAAAATAAGCAAACACGTTTGGTGTTCGACAAATGGCATGTGGGAGACTCTCCAAACATATGGAAGAAGGTACTCTGGTCAGATGAGACTAAAATTTAGATTTTTGGCCATCAAGGAAGACGCTATGTCTGGTGCAAACCCAACACCTCTTATCACCCCGAGAACACTAACACTATGAAGCATGGTGGTGGCAGTATCATGCTGTAGGGATGTTTTTCCATCGGCAAGGACTGGGAAACTGGTCAGAATTGAAGGAATGATGGATGGCGCTAAATACAGGGACATTCTTGAGGGAAACCTGTTTCAGTCTTCCACAGATTTGAGACTGAGACAGAGGTTCACCTTCCAGCAGGACAGTGACTCTAAGCATACTGCTAAAGCAACACACGAGTGGTTTAAATGTCTTGGAATGGCCTAGTCAAAGCCCAGACCTCAATTCAGTTGAGAATCTGTGGTATGACTTAAAGATTGCTGTACACCAGCGGAACCCATCCAACTTAAAGGAGCTGGAGAAGTTTTGCCTTGAGGAATGGGCAACAACCACAGTGGTTAAATGTGCCATGCTTATAGAGACATACCCCAAGAGACTTGCTGCTGTAATTGCTGCAAAAGGTGGCTCTACAAAGTATGAGGGGGGTGAATTTCTTGTTTGTTTCACAATAAAAAATATTTTGCATCTTCGAAGTGGTAGGTATGTTGTTTAAAGAAAATGATACAAACAGAACAAAAAATAAATTTTAATTCCAGGTTGTAAGGCAATTTTTTTTTGAAGAATGCTAAGGGGGTGAATACTTTCGCAAGACACCATAAATGCTCCAGTTGGGAGAAGGGTTGGATACAGCCACAGAGTTAGCGTATATACTGGACAGTATATGTACATAAACATTAACTATTTTTTCATGTCTAGGAATATACAGTAGCCATTCACTTAGCCCTACATTTAGCCAGGATGCCATTGTCTTCCAGAGACTGGCTGGTCCTTTGGGTTTATGACTGAATAGCCATAGTCTCCTTACTGGCTTCCATGCTATTCCATCTCTCACAACACACACGTGTAAGCACACACACACACACACTCACACACACACACACACACACACACACACACACACACACACACACACACACACACACACACACACACACACACACACACACACACACACACACACCTGCCTCTGGACATCGTGACAGGTTATGCGTAATGAGCCAGGGTGAAGCCAGGAGAGGCCAAACAGAAGCACTATATTGTCTTGGCAGCTTCTCTGATTCAGACAGATTATGACACGTTTCATCTCATCATAGTCTTTACTGTATTTTCCATATACATTTGCGAGCGTCTCACATTCTATCAGTCTGGGCTGCGTTAGAGACTCCAGATGACTTCATGTAACTAGAGAGGAGAGGTGGAGAAGAGGAAAGAGGGAGGAGGAGAAGAGGAAAGAGGGAGGAGGAGAAGGGAGGAGGAGAAGGGAGGAGGAGGGAGCCTGGTCTGGGTTACATGTTCTGTTCTTCTGGTTCACTCTGGTCTAGGATGAAATGGTGGTGAGTGAAAGTGAAAATAAACAACAAAAAGAACCTGTCTGCCTCCTTTTTTACCATTTTCCTTTTCATTCTCATGGAGGCCTGTTGGCTGCATGTAACAATATCTTTGAAAATCAGTTTGTGAGATTTAACAGTGTTTTCGTTTCAGGGATTGGTCCCCCATGAAACTCGATCTGTGACAGTTCAACCATATACCCCCAAATCCCCCTACCACCACCACCACACTCCAACCCCTCTAGCCCCCCTGCAACCCGTCAACACACACACACACATTGGGTGACCCCTCTGAAGGAATTTGGTTCTGCATGTAATGTTATACTGCATATGTCAGAGCTCTCCTTTTACTGAGACCATTTTGCCCCTTTACAGTATGGGACAGGACAGAACAGGGGGGTTGAGGGGTGCCGTGGTACGTTGGGGGGTGTTGGGGAGGGGTGCATCAGATTCCCCCCTACCCCAGGGATAGAGCTACAGACCCAGTGAGCTCATGTTTTGTCAGCAGGCATCAATCTCTCCTTTCTGTCACTTCTTCTCCCCTCCAACCTCTGACCCCTGACCCCTAACCGTGCCCCTCGGCCTCGGTTACAAGGTTCCTGGCTTTCTCATTGGTGGACCGGGGGGTACAGCTGAGATTGGGTGATCTCTCCCTTTCATGCTACAGTCTGCCCCAGGGGAATGCTGTCTCTGTAGTTACATGGTGGAAGGCTTTGCTGTTTCTGTCTCACTACATGACAGTCTACAACAGGGGTTGGAACTCAAAACAATTCTCCAATCGTTTAGTTCTGAACAGAACCACAATTTTTTGCGTTCTGTTCCACTGAAGAAAAATAGAGCTGGCCTGTCTCACTGTACATGTCAGTCTATAGGGCTGGCCTGTCTCACTGTACATGTCAGTCTATAGAGCTGGTCTGTCTCACTGTACATGTCAGTCTATAGGGCTGGCCTGTCTCACTGTACATGTCAGTCTATAGGGCTGGCCTGTCTCACTGTACATGTCAGTCTATAGAGCTGGTCTGTCTCACTGTACATGTCAGTCTATAGGGCTGGCCTGTCTCACTGTACATGTCAGTCTATAGGGCTGGCCTGTCTCACTGTACATGGCCGTCTATAGAGCTGGCCTGTCTCACTGTACATGTCAGTCTATAGGGCTGGCCTGTCTCACTGTACATGTCAGTCTATAGAGCTGGTCTGTCTCACTGTACATGTCAGTCTATAGGGCTGGCCTGTCTCACTGTACATGTCAGTCTATAGGGCTGGCCTGTCTCACTGTACATGGCCGTCTATAGAGCTGGCCTGTCTCACTGTACATGTCAGTCTATAGGGCTGGCCTGTCTCACTGTACATGTCAGTCTATAGGGCTGGCCTGTCTCACTGTACATGGCCGTCTATAGAGCTGGCCTGTCTTACTGTACATGTCAGTCTATAGGGCTGGCCTGTCTCACTGTACATGTCAGTCTATAGGGCTGGCCTGTCTCACTGTACATGGCCGTCTATAGAGCTGGCCTGTCTTACTGTACATGTCAGTCTATAGGGCTGGCCTGTCTCACTGTACATGTCAGTCTATAGAGCTGGCCTGTCTCACTGTACATGGCCGTCTATAGAGCTGGCCTGTCTCACTGTACATGTCAGTCTATAGGGCTGGCCTGTCTCACTGTACATGTCAGTCTATAGGGCTGGCCTGTCTCACTGTACATGTCAGTCTATAGAGCTGGCCTGTCTTACTGTACATGTCAGTCTATAGGGCTGGCCTGTCTCACTGTACATGTCAGTCTATAGAGCTGGCCTGTCTCACTGTACATGGCTGTCTATAGAGCTGGCCTGTCTCACTGTACATGGCTGTCTATAGAGCAGGCCTGTCTTACTCTACATGCAGTTTATATGGCTGTCCTGTCTTAGTGTACATGACAGTCTATAGTGCTGGCCTGTCTCACTGTGCACAACAGTCTATAGGGCTGACCTGTCTTACTGTACACGGCAGTCTATAGGGCTGACCTGTCTTACTGTACATGACAGTCTATAGGGCTGACATGGGAGGAGGTAAAGAGGCCTGTTTCAGTTGGCAACAGCAAATGTATTATATTCTATACTATTTTATTTTATTCTGTTCTATTTTGTTATATTCAAATTATATTGTTTTCTATTCTATTCTAGTCTAGTCTATTCTAGCCTCATCCATCTTTCTATGAATATCTATTTGTCTAGTTTCTATTATGTTCTTGGATCTGGTTTCTCTCTATCTTGATCTGCTTCCTTTCCTCTGCTCCATGACACCCTCTGCTCCATGACATCCTCTGCTCCATGACATCCTCTGCTCCATAACATCCTCTGCTCCATGACATCCTCTGCTCCATGGCATCCTCTGCTCCATGACATCCTCTGCTCCATAACATCCTCTGCTCCATGACATCCTCTGCTCCATGACATCCTCTGCTCCATGACATCCTCTGCTCCATAACATCCTCTGCTCCATGACATCCTCTGCTCCATGACATCCTCTGCTCCATGACATCCTCTGCTCCATAACATCCTCTGCTCCATGACATCCTCTGCTCCATGGCATCCTCTGCTCCATGACATCCTTTGCTCCATAACATCCTCTGCTCCATAACATCCTCTGCTCCATAACATCCTCTGCAATTCAGTCTCCATTCTATATCCTCCTCATCATCCTATCAGTTCACTTCTTTCTCCTCCTCCTTCAGATGACTAAGTGTTCTATCCATCTCTTATTCAATGGACCTGTCAGTGGACCTGTCAATGGACCTGCTTCCCTCAGCGTAAAGGATGATGATGTCGGAACAAAGTGAGTCACACTCTGCTCTGGAGATGGAAGCTCTGGGCCTGCTGCTGGGGAGGGTATCTGGGGCTTGGAGGGGCATGCCGGGGCCAGGGGGTTAAAGCAGAGGGAACATGACAAACCACTTGTGGAATGCCCTTCTCTTCCCGTCTTCTTGATTCCCCTTGAATCATTAATCCAGCCTACCGGTCTGGTGTCATCCTCCCCAGTCATTATGCTGATCTGAGGGGTTTCTCTCCCTCTCCGTCTCTTTTCTGGGTCTGTCAATGAAACACTGAGGTCAAGAAACAGACAGGATTTCACGGGCATCCTTCACACTGTGACCTCCTGCATTTTTCTTTCTTCTTTCCACCAATACTGTGTCTCACTTTCTGTCTCTCTCTTTGGTTATGGGGGAAGTAACGTGGACAATGTAGATTTTTGGGGGGTGGGGGGTGGTACCTGTCAGGCACAACCAGCTCACCCTCTCCATCACTCCTCCCCCCAATCTCTCCATCAATTCTCTTCATCATCCCTCCATCACTCAGTGTCCCTCATCCATCACCGTCTGGTGAACCCCCAATTTCAGAGATATCACTTCCAACCCCCTGTACCCTCTCCCCCACCAGCCTTTATTTCCTGTCTCACTCCATCTCCTTCTGTCCTCTCCTTCATTTCTCCCTCTCCTCCCGTGTGAAGCCGCCTGGCTTCCGTCCATCAGCTAGTCTCTCAGCCCAGATCCAGAATGCTGACCAGTTGGTTTCAAATGAACTTTTCCTATTCTAGTTTGCATTCTAGAGCTCCTTGTTGTTTCAGACATCTCCTTCCTATGTAACAGGTGGCAACCTGTGCCAACCACAAGATTCCACAGGACACACATTTCTCACAGAAAATGTTTCTGTCTACAGCTTCTGTTCTCTGTTCTCCAGTGATATTTCTATAAATCTACTGTATATTAAAAAAAACATTTATGGGATGTTGCAATGGTAACGTTAGCTGTAAACCATATTGGGTTCCATTGGAACAGTACCTAATGTTGTAGGAACGATCACTGTTTGCTGGGCAGTCCCTGTCCCATGTTGTCCAGTCTGTTGAGGATAACCTACTTTGTTATCCAGGCCTTTGTCCCCATCTGCAAATAATCAATACGCTGCAGCTGACATCAGCGCCCCCATGGCACTTAGCTACCTCAAAGACAGCAAATCAAAGAGAAGAAACCTGTATGGTCCTGTATTTAAACAGATCACGTTCTTCTTTCTTACTTTTACATTTTTTTTTTAGGCAGAGGCCCTACCCCTATGATGGTCCTTCCACTCCCCTCCTCCATCCCTCCTCCACTCCCCTCCTCCATCCCTCCACCACTCCCCTCCTCCATCCCTCCATCACTACACCCTTCCATCCCTCCACCACTCCCCTCCTCCATCCCTCCACCCTTCCATCCCTCCACCACTCCCCTCCTCCATCCCTCCATCCCTCCACCCTTCCATCCCTCCATCACTCTCCTCCTCCATCCCTCCATCACTACACCCTTCCATTCCTCCACCACTCCCCTCCTCCATCCCTCCATCACTACACCCTTCCATCGTTCCACCCCTCTACCCGATAGATTTGATGCTATGTTCAGTTGAAGTCTCCCTCTCTGAAGATCCATTCACAGACACCTGCACAGGTTGGCACAGCCTTACTTGCTATATTATCACAATAAACCTGTGACCCCCTCCAGAGGGGTGGTGGGGGGGGGGGGGGGGGGGGTGAAGGGGGTGAGACCGACAGATAGAATGAGGGGGGTGAGAGAGAGGGGGTGAGAGGGTGAGAGAGATAGGGGTGAGGGAGAGAGAGAGAGATATGGGGTAAGGGGGGTGAGAGAGAGGGGTGTGTGAGAGAGAGGGCTGGGGGGTGAGAGGACTGGAGGGGGGGGTGAGAGAGAGGGGGTGAGAGGGTGAGAGAGATAGGGGTGAGGGAGAGAGAGAGAGATATGGGGTAAGGGGGAGGAGAGAGGGGTGGGGGTGAGAGGACTGGAGGGGGGGTGAGAGAGAGGGGGTGAGAGGTTGAGAGAGATAGGGGTGAGGGAGAGAGAGAGAGATATGGGGTAAGGGGGGTGAGAGAGAGGGGTGTGTGAGAGAGAGGGCTGGGGGGGTGAGAGAGGGTGTTTGAGGGATTGGGTATAACTAAGCAGTAACAAAACATACTGTAGGGGTAAGTGGAGAGAAGAGGGTGAATAGTGTAAACTACCTAAAAAACATTAACTCGTCATGACAAATAGATTCCACAGTTTCATTAAGTTCTGTGTTGTTTTACATTTTTACTCCTCAACCAGGTAGAAAGATAGAAACATCTCTCAAATTGATCACTGCAGTTATTTGTCCATGAAATGAACCATCTTAAAAATGTCCTCTCTGTTTAATCCCACTATCCTACTCTAGCAACCACATTGCATAAGAGAGGGTGAGGAGTCTGGTAAAAGTGACTGAGGTGTGGGATTTGGCTGTGATTTAAGGTGCAGGATTCTCTGGCTCCAGTGCCATGGGGGCGTACTGGGGGCCTGGTCTCGTCTGCCCTGCCGTGTGAATGTGGCCTCAGACGCCAGCTCTCCACAGGGCAGAGTGTCCCCTGGGTAACTCCTCACCACCTTGGCCACAGAGGGACAGAGCACTCCTTCATCACTGTACTGTAAGGACAGTGTGTGTGTGTCCGTGTGTGCATGGACATCTTACTTAGTCGCTGGCTCTGCACACTCCGAGTGTGTGTGTGTGTGTGTGTGTGTGTGTGTGTGTGTGTGTGTGTGTGTGTGTGTGTGTATATATGTACAGTATGTGTGTGCGTGTAGACAGGACCCTCGCCCAGCCCGTAGCCCTGTGCTACCAGTGGGCTATGTAACCGCTGGCAACAGCAGAAAAGAATAACTGCCTTCATAGTAGCCAAATAAGCAAGCACAGGTAAATAAACTGTTCCTATAAAAAGGTGTGAGCACCCTGCTCTTCTTCCTTAAAGGCTGACTGCTACACCGTCATGGATAAACACACACACACACACACACACACACACACACACACACACACACACACACACACACACACACACACACACACACACACACACACACACACACACACACTGTATCTTAGTGATCCTAATTTGTTTAGGCCAGAGAAAATTGCTTTCAGGTAACTATAACAACACCAGTGGAAGACGGGACTGTTTCCTCTCGTGTTGGTCTTTCTGAAAATAAAATAGCGTGTGAGTGTGAGAGACGGAGAGATTGAGAGACAAGGATGGCGGACTGCGGTTTGCGTTTGAGACAGAGTTTGTTCCTCTGTCTTTCTCTGATCTCTGTTTAGCTCTGTGTGTTTCCAGTTTGGCTCCTCTGGCCTGTTCCCAGGCTCCTAACCCTCCAAGCCACTCTGCCACCGCAGGCTCACGTCTTTAACACGCGTCAATATTAGCTGATGATTATTTCGGAGGCCCGAGAGGGATGGAATGTCCGTCGCAGATTACAGAGTTAAACACAAAATAATTAGATGGAATCCGAGGCATCGGAACCTAACCACTAATGAATATTTAGCATTTGCCTAAAACAAACAGAGATGATTTAACCCAGGCATTCCGCGGGCAGCTAAATGTGGGTGTGTGGAGACGGGGGTCCTGACTAACTGACTAACCTCAGCCCGGAATAGCCCAGAGGAAGAGACAGTATTGCAGTTGCTGTGGGACTGCTTTCATTGCAGGTGTGGAGTGAAGCGACTGTGTAACTTGGAGGTTACCCTCCTCTAGCTAAGGATGGTCTCTCATAAAAGCTCCATGACGGGTGGGTTTGGCCAGGGGAAATGGCCAAACGGGGCTCAGATTTGGCACTCATTCCTGGGAAGAGCAAGCTGGGGAGCTTGAGTGACTGTCTGGGTGGTCGGGCCTGACTCATGGACGCACGCACACACACACACACACACATACACACACACACACACACACACACACACACGCACACACACACACACACACACACACACACACACACACACACACACACACACACACACACACACACACACACACACACACACACACACACACACACACACAGGTCTGGGCCAAAGAGATTACTCACTGTGCTCCCCTTCCTTTCTAATATTAGATGACAGACAGCAGGTAGGGAGGGGGAAATGTGAAATATGCTGTGTTTTGAGAGATGATTGTTTTTTTATTCCATTGTTCTTTGATTCCTAAAGACTCCCAGGTGGGGTCGTCCTGGCAAACCTCACGCTTGAGTTTCCGATCACTTTGAAGGAGCAGTGATTCATCATGCAGTTGTTTTGATGTAGTGTGTATTACAGCGGTACAGTGGGGTTTGAGGTTGGGACGGAGTTATAATCCATTGTCTCTGCTTGGCCTAAGAAGGCTTGGCGGCTCTGTCTGTCTGTCTGTCTGTCTGTCTGTCTGCCTGCCTGCCTGCCTGCCTGCCTGCCTGCCTTGAGTATTCTTGCGTACGACGCTACAAGCTAGGCACACATGTATTTGGTTTCTCCCATTCTTCTCTGCAGATCCATTCAGGCTTTGCCAGGTTGGATGGGAGCGTTGGTGCATAGCTATTTTCAGGTCTCTCCAGAGATGTTCAATCGGGTTAAAGTCTGGGCTCTGGCTGGGCCACTCAAGGACATTCAGAGACTTGTCCCGAAGCCACTTCTGCGTTGTCTTGGTAGTGTGCTTAGGGTTGTTGTCCTATTGGATGGGGAACCTTTTCCCCGGTCTGAGGTCCTGAGCGCTCTGGAGCAGGTTTTCATCAAGGATCTCTCTGTACTTTGCTCCGTTCATCTTTCCCTCGATCCTGACTAGTTCCCCATTCCCTGCCACTGAAAAACAACCCCACAGCATGATGCTGCCACCACGATGCTTCACTGTAGGGATGGTGCCAGGTTTCCTCCAGACGTGACACTTGGCATTCAGGCCAAAGAGTTCAATCTTGGTTTTATCAGACCAGAGAATGTTGTTTCTCAAGGCCTGAGAGTATTTAGGTGCCTTTTGGCAAACTCCAAGCTGGCTGTCATGTGCCTTTTACTGAAAAGTGGCTTCAGTCTGGCCACTCTACCATAAAGGCTTGATGGTGGAGTGCTGCAGAGATGGTTCTCCTTCTGGAAGGTTCTCCCATCTCCACAGAGGAACTCCGTTAGAGTGACCATCGGGTTCTTGGACACCTCCCTGACCAAGGCACTTCTCCCCCGATTGCTCAGATTGGCCAGCTCTACGAAGAGTCTTGTTGCTTCCAAACTTCTTCCATTTAAGAACAATGGATGCCACTGTGTTATTGGGGACATTCAATGCTGCAGAAATGCTTTGGAACCCTTCCCCATGTCTGTGCCTCGACACAATCCTGTCTCGGAGTTCTACGGACAACTTCTTTGACCTCCTGGCTTGGTTTTTGCTCTGACATGCACTGTTAACTGTGGGACTTTATATAGACAGGTGTGTGCCTTTCCAAATGATGTCCAATCAATTTAATTTACCGCAGGTGGACTCAATCAACTTGTAGAAACATCTCAAGGATGATCAATGGAAACAGGATGCACCTGAGCTCAATTTCGAGTTTCATAGCAAAGGGTCTGAATACTTTTATTTTTAATACATTTACATACATTTCAAAAAACCTGTTTTGGCTTGTCATTGTGGGGTATTGTGTGTAGATTGCTGAGTAATTGTTTTTATTTAATCCATTTTAGGCTGGACAATAACAAATAACAAAATGTGGACAAAGTCAAGCGGTCTGAATACTCTCTGAAGGCATTGTATAGGCAGGGATAAAGTGACTTGGCAACAGGATAGATAATACCTGACCTAAAAAGACTTGGTGGCTCTGTCTGTCTGTCTCAGTCTGGGTTGGTCTGGGGGGACATCAAGCCAATTAATTAAGTATGTTCCTATAGACCAGGACCGACCAAGCCTTTAAGAGTGCAGTATGTTCCTATAGACCAGGACCGACCAAGCCTTTAAGAGTACAGTATGTTCCTATAGACCAGGACCCACCAAGCCTTTAACAGTACAGTATGTTCCTTTAGACCAGGACCCACCAAGCCTTTAACAGTACAGTATGTTCCTATAGACCAGGACCGACCAAGCCTTTAATAGTACAGTATGTTCCTATAGACCAGGACTGACCAAGCCTTTAAGAGTACAGTATGTTCCTATAGACCAGGACCGACCAAGCCTTTAAGAGTACAGTATGTTCCTATAGACCAGGACCGACCAAGCCTGAGTACAGTATGTTCCTTTAGACCAGGACTGACCAAGCCTTTAAGAGTACAGTATGTTCCTATAGACCAGGACCGACCAAGCCTTTAAGAGTACAGTATGTTCCTATAGACCAGGACTGAACAAGCCTTTAAGAGTACAGTATGTTCCTTTAGACCAGGACTGACCAAGCCTTTAAGAATACAGTATGTTCCTATAGACCAGGACCCACCAAGCCTTTAAGAGTGCAGTATGTTCCTATAGACCAGGACCGACCAAGCCTTTAAGAGTACAGTATGTTCCTATAGACCAGGACCGACCAAGCCTTTAAGAGTGCAGTATGTTCCTATAGACCAGGACCGACCAAGCCTTTAAGAGTACAGTATGTTCCTATAGACCAGGACCCACCAAGCCTTTAACAGTACAGTATGTTCCTATAGACCAGGACCGACCAAGCCTTTAAGAGTACAGTATGTTCCTATAGACCAGGACCGACCAAGCCTTTAAGAGTACAGTATGTTCCTATAGACCAGGACCGACCAAGCCTTTAAGAGTACAGTATGTTCCTATAGACCAGGACCGACCAAGCCTTTAAGAGTACAGTATGTTCCTTTAGACCAGGACCCACCAAGCCTTTAAGAGTACAGTATGTTCCTTTAGACCAGGACCCACCAAGCCTTTAAGAGTACAGTATGTTCCTTTAGACCAGGACCGACCAAGCCTTTAAGAGTACAGTATGTTCCTATAGACCAGGACCGACCAAGCCTTTAAGAGTACAGTATGTTCCTATAGACCAGGACCGACCAAGCCTTTAAGAGTGCAGTATGTTCCTATAGACCAGGACCGACAGTACATTATGTTCCTTTTGACCAGGACCCACCAAGCCTTTAAGAGTACAGTATGTTCCTATAGACTAGGACCGACCAAGCCTTTAAGAGTGCAGTATGTTCCTATAGACCAGGACCGACAGTACATTATGTTCCTTTAGACCAGGACCCACCAAGCCTTTAAGAGTACAGTATGTTCCTTTAGACCAGGACCCACCAAGCCTTTAAGAGTACAGTATGTTCCTTTAGACCAGGACCGACCAAGCCTTTAAGAGTACAGTATGTTCCTATAGACCAGGACCGACCAAGCCTTTAAGAGTACAGTATGTTCCTATAGACCAGGACCGACCAAGCCTTTAAGAGTGCAGTATGTTCCTATAGACCAGGACCGACAGTACATTATGTTCCTTTAGACCAGGACCCACCAAGCCTTTAAGAGTACAGTATGTTCCTATAGACCAGGACCGACCAAGCCTTTAAGAGTGCAGTATGTTCCTATAGACCAGGACCGACAGTACATTATGTTCCTTTAGACCAGGACCCACAAAGCCTTTAAGAGTACAGTATGTTCCTATAGACCAGGACCGGCCAAGCCTTTAAGAGTACAGTATGTTCCTTTAGACCAGGACCCACCAAGCCTTTAAGAGTACAGTATGTTCCTTTAGACCAGGACCCACCAAGCCTTTAAGAGTACAGTATGTTCCTTTAGACCAGGACCGACCAAGCCTTTAAGAGTACAGTATGTTCCTATAGACCAGGACCGACCAAGCCTTTAAGAGTACAGTCTGTTCCTTTAGACCAGAACCGGCCAAGCCTTTAAGAGTACAGTATGTTCCTTTAGACCAGGACCCACCAAGCCTTTAAGAGTACAGTATGTTCCTTTAGACCGGGACCGACCAAGCCTTTAAGAGTACAGTATGTTCCTATAGACCAGGACCGACCAAGCCTTTAAGAGTACAGTCTGTTCCTTTAGACCAGAACCGGCCAAGCCTTTAAGAGTACAGTATGTTCCTATAGACCAGGACCGACCAAGCCTTTAAGAGTACAGTATGTTCCTATAGACCAGGACCGACAGTACAGTATGTTCCTATAGACCAGGACCGACCAAGCCTTTAAGAGTACAGTCTGTTCCTTTAGACCAGAACCGGCCAAGCCTTTAAGAGTACAGTATGTTCCTTTAGACCAGGACCCACCAAGCCTTTAAGAGTACAGTATGTTCCTTTAGACCAGGACCCACCAAGCCTTTAAGAGTACAGTATGTTCCTTTAGACCAGGACCGACCAAGCCTTTAAGAGTACAGTATGTTCCTATAGACCAGGACCGACCAAGCCTTTAAGAGTACAGTCTGTTCCTTTAGACCAGAACCGGCCAAGCCTTTAAGAGTACAGTATGTTCCTTTAGACCAGGACCCACCAAGCCTTTAAGAGTGCAGTCTGTTCCTATAGACCAGGACTGACCAAGCCTTTAAGAGTACAGTATGTTCCTATAGACCAGGACCGACAGTACAGTATGTTCCTATAGACCAGGACCCACCAAGCCTTTAAGAGTACAGTATGTTCCTATAGACCAGGACCCACCAAGCCTTTAAGAGTACAGTCTGTTCCTATAGACCAGGACTGACCAAGCCTTTAAGAGTACAGTATGTTCCTATAGACCAGGACTGACCAAGCCTTTAAGAGTACAGTATGTTCCTTTAGACCAGAAGCAGCCATGGTCTCTGTCTCTACTGTACCATGTTCTATGTATTGTTACTGTATAGTGTGTTTCCTAGACCAGTGGTTCCCAACCTTTTTCGGTTACTGTACCACCAACTGAATTTTGTCTGCCCGGAGTACCTCTGAAGTACCCACCTTATGCGCATTGTACCAGTAAATCTATGCCCTATGGTCTCATGAGTCTTCTTAAGTACCCCCAGGTTGGGAACCACTGACCTAGACTAGAGCATGAGGAACTCAGACAAGGTGGTGTGTGTGTGCATGTAAACTATGAAATAGAGCCCTGGGGTTGTTGTGAGTGTCTCAGTCTGTGTGTGGGCTCTCTGTTGCGTGTGGTATAGTCATGTCTCTAGGTCTCTGACACACACACACACACACACACACACACACACACACACACACACACACACACACACACCCTCTGTTCCATCCCTCACACACACCAGCTGTTCCACATACACACGCCACCATCGTTCAGGATTCAGATGATCACCATGTCCAGAGTAGTTTAGACCAGTGCTTCTCAACTGGTGGGCCGGGAGGTTTTGAATGGGTTCTACTTGAACCAGGTAGAAAGTGTGTAGAAATTATAATATTTTTTAATTTTTTAACATAATTTATTCTCTGAACAATTTTTGTTCAATCACAGTATTTTCAATATAGAGCTACTGTAATAGCAGAGCTATTTTTGTTTGATTTTGTGGTGTTAAATCAGTGAGTTTATTAACATTCTTCAATAAGAATTTGGGCTAAATTGTTTCATTGACAATGAAGGAGGTGGGAATGTTGTTCCCTTTTCATATAATTGCTACATTTACTATCAATGTAGCATTAAAAATAGTTTTTCCAGATTGTATTTTCATGTTTTATTTTTCGCAATGCGAATATTGGGTCCTTCAATCCCGTAGAGGTTAACTGACTTGCCAAGTTAAATAAAGGTAAAATAGACCGTTGTAATTTTTCACCCCCAGAGATACAATTCCTGGGAATTACACTTCTGTTTCAGTGGGAATTGAAGTCAATTAAATTAAATACACTTGCTACATTTATTCCCAACAGGCCAATTCCAATGTATTACACATCCTTTTGAAGCGTTGAAGCTGCACTTTAATGTCAGAAATGTTTAACGTGAGTTAGGTATCTTAGCTGTTAAGGGCATTGGGCCAGTAACCAAACGATTGCTGGTTCAAATCCCCAAGTTGGAAAGGTGGGAAAAACCCTGCCTTTCTGTCCTTCAGCAAAGCAGTTAACCCCCACCACAACAGCTCCCTGGACATTGATAAAGGCAGCTTCTAGCACCTCTCTGGGTTAAATGTGCAGACACCTCTTCTGAATGTATTCAGTTGTGCCACTCAGTTGTGCTGAGGTGTTTATTCAGATTCAGTCTGTATACTGTATTGAACATGGACCCACATCCACGTGTCTTTCAGGGATATACAGTACATGTATATTGTACAGATTAGCTGTACAGGTATGTGTCTCTTCATCAAAGAGTTTCCTTGAACTATCAAAGATGAGGACTGTCTTGAGAGGCAGGGTTTCCCTACTCATTGTATTTTCCTACAGTGCATTTATTTTTACGAACCCTTTACGTATCCAGTGTGTTTGTCAAACTGTTAAGTAAATTGAGGCAATCCCAGGTAAAGCTCTGCAGGTAAAGAATCTAGCGCTTCGGGGAATGGCAGTTCAACAGGAGTTCAAGTCCCACCCAGGCCCTGAACTTGGTGACCTCTAAACCACAGATTTAAATCCATACCAAAACATTTAACATTTAACTATATTGAGAAATGTCTTTTTTATTTTAGCTGGGCTTGACTGAGCATGCCTGTTGCAATAGATCCAATGGGACAGTCTCAAAAGGCAAAGCCTGTCCTACGGGTACTACAGGCAGGCCAAAGCAAACGCTCAAAGGATTAGAAAAATGTCAAATAGTATTTGAACCCATGTCTGATAGGCTACAACCATATACAGTCTGGATAAAGCCTGTATTATGATGATCCATGTATTCCTCCAGCTACACTGTCTGTACTGCAATGTGTGTGTATCATTCAGATGGTATGTGGACACCTGCTCGTCGAACATCTCATTCCAAAATCATGGGCATTAATATGGCGTTGGTCCCTCCTTTGCAGCCTCCATTCTTCTGGGAAGGCTTTCCACAAGATGTTGCAATATTGCTACGGGAGCTTGCTTTCATTCAGCTACAAGAGCATTAGTGAAGTCAGGCACTGATGTTGGGCGATTAGGCCTGGCAGTTGGCGTTCCAATTCATCCCAAAGGTGTTCGATGGGATTGATGCCAGGGCTCTGTGCAGGCCAGTCAAGTTCTTCCACACCGATCTCAACAAACCGTTTCTGTATGAACCTCGCTTTGTGCGTTGCCACAAAGTTGGAGTTACAAAATCATCTGGAATGTTATTGTATGCTATATCGTTAAGATGTTCCTTCATTGGAACTAAAAGGCCTAGCCCAAACCATGAAAACCAGACCATTATTCCTCCTCCACCAACCTTTACAGTTGGCACTATGCATTCGGGCAGGCTTCCGCCAAACCCAGATTTGTCCGTCGGACTGCCAGATGGTGATGCGTGATTCATCACTCCAGAGAACGTGTTTCCAACGGTAGCTACCTGTACACCACTCCAGCCGACGCTTGGCATTGCGCATGGTGATCTTAGGCTTGTGTGCTGCTGATGACCATGGAAACCCATTTCATAAATCTCCCCACGAAGGGTTCTTGTGTTGATGTTGCTTCCAGAGACAGTTTGGAACTCTGTAGTGAGTGTTGCAACCGAGGACTGACAATATATATTCTTTACGCCCTACTCTCTATAACACGCGGCGGTTCCGTTCTGTGAGCTTGTGTGGCCTACTACACAATTTAACGAACTGACTTGTTGGAAAGGTGGCATCCTATGACGACATTGAAACTCTTCAGAAAGGCCATTCTACTGCCAATGTTTGTCTATGGAGATTGCATGGCTGTGTGCTCGATTTTATCGATTTGGGCCCCCAAGTGGCGAAGTGATCTAGGACACTGCATCTCAGTGCAAGAGGTGTCACTGCAGTACCTGGTTTGAATCCAGGCTGCATCACATCCGGCCGTGATTGGAAGTCCCATAGGGCACAATTGGCCCAGCGTCGTCCGGATTTGGCCGGGGTAGGCCGTCATTGTAAATAAGAATTTGTTTTTAACTGACTTG
>NC_048576.1:88205589-88208089 GCF_013265735.2 Oncorhynchus mykiss | reverse complement strand
AGTGGGAGTGTTGAATCTCAGGTCTCTGTGTCTTCTAGTGGAGAGTGGGAGTTTTGAATCTCAGGTCTCTGTGTCTTCTAGTGGAGAGTGGGAGTTTTGAATCTCAGGCCTCTGTGTCTTCTAGTGGAGAGTGGGAATGTTGAATCTCAGGTCTCTGTGTCTTCTAGTGGAGAGTGGGAGTTTTGAATCTCAGGTCTCTGTGTCTTCTAGTGGAGAGTGGGAGTGTTGAATCTCAGGTCTCTGTGTCTTCTAGTGGAGAGTGGGAGTGTTGAATCTCAGGTCTCTGTGTCTTCTAGTGGAGAGTGGGAGTGTTGAATCTCAGGTCTCTGTGTCTTCTAGTGGAGAGTGGGAGTGTTGAATCTCAGGTCTCTGTGTCTTCTAGTGGAGAGTGGGAGTGTTGAATCTCAGGTCTCTGTGTCTTCTAGTGGAGAGTGGGAGTGTTGAATCTCAGGTCTCTGTGTCTTCTAGTGGAGAGTGGGAGTGTTGAATCTCAGGTCTCTGTGTCTTCTAGTGGAGAGTGGGAGTGTTGAATCTCAGGTCTCTGTGTCTTCTAGTGGAGAGTGGGAGGGTTGAATCTCAGGTCTCTGTGTCTTCTGGTGGAGAGTGGGAGTGTTGAATATCAGGTCTCTGTGTCTTCTAGTGGAGAGTTGGAGTGTTGAATCTCAGGTCTCTGTGTCTTCTAGTGGAGAGTGGGAGTGTGGAATCTCAGGTCTCTGTGTCTTCTAGTGGAGAGTTGGAGTGTTGAATCTCAGGTCTCTGTGTCTTCTGGTGGAGAGTGGGAGTGTTGAATATCAGGTCTCTGTGTCTTCTAGTGGAGAGTGGGAGTGTTGAATCTCAGGTCTCTGTGTCTTCAGGTTTGATATAAGGATCTGAAACACCCTGCCTGCTGTATTGCTTTATTTGGCCCATAATTTCCTGTCTCCTCCCACTCTATCTGCCCCGAGCACCAAATGGGAAAAACTGTGTGTGCGTGTTTGTGTGTGTGTGTGTTTGTGTTTGTGTGTGGTGTGCATGGTGTCGATATGGCTTTACAGATATGGGGACAGCTTGGCACTGTGACACCATGGCACCACACCACTGACGTGACGCAACACTCGACCCTGCAGGTCACCACACCACGGACGTGACCCAACACTCGACCCTGCAGGTCACCACATCACTGACGTGACCCAACACTTGAAACTGCAGGTCACCACACCACTGACGTGACCCAACACTCGACCCTGCAGGTCACCACACCACTGACGTGACCCAACACTCGACCCTACAGGTCACCACATCACTGACGTGACCCAACACTCGACCCTACAGGTCACCACACCACTGACGTGACCCAACACTCGACCCTACAGGTCACCACACCACTGACGTGACCCAACACTCGACTCTGCAGGTCACCACACCACTGACATTCAGATGACGGATGAGGAAGAGACGTGGCCAACAACAGGGAACCACCGCGGCTACAGTATGTCTGGACTCCTACTAGTATAACTTGCTAGTGCAGCCAGTCAGTTGATTTTAGTCATCCAAAGGAAATTGAGACATTTGACATAACTGCACGTGACAGAGAAATGTCTTTCCCTTAGTCAATATGGTCCTGCTTTAAACCAACTACCACTTTTACGGCTGGACAACGCCTTTCTTAACCCTTTATAAGGCCTCTATAGAGGCTTCAGAAATCATTCAAAAGGTCATTTCATGCTTTACAGAGGATGACAAAAGGATAATGGCACATTTGGTAAAGCACCAACAGCCTTTTATACCCCTCTTTATGTAGAGTGACTTTGCCTATGAATGATTTGTGAAACATCTATGTAGTGTTTATGAAGACTTTACGAACGCTCTATGTCAGGGGTTCTTAAAATGTTTCAGCTTGTGACCCAAATGAGAAATGTACCGTCCTCCTGTGACCCAAATCTTCCTCCTGTGACCCAAATCTTCCTCCTGTGACCCAAATCTTCCTCCTGTGACCCAAATCTTCCTCCTGTGACCCAAATCTTCCTCCTGTGACCCAAATCTTCCTCCTGTGACCCAAATGAAAACAAATAGTTTGTGATTATATATGTATTCTCATAACTCGGGACCCACCACTCACATACCCAGGGCCCACTTTGGGTCCCGAGCCATAAGAAACCTGTCGTATGTGATGTTGTACTGTATTAATGGGTTGGTTAAGGGAAAGGCCCCTTCAAGACATTCATGTTGATCCCTCTAGTCTCAGAGCCTAACAGGTGTGCTCTGAATCTCCATCAGGTTTACAACCGAAATAAAAAGAAACGACAACTTCAGGCACTTTGTGCAACAAACTGTGAAAAGAAACATGATATTTGTGTGCATTTTCCACTTGGCTGATGCCCAAGAGCCCAAACTTTTTGATGCTTGTGTCATTATTGGCTGGCTGTGATATGCTTCTGTGTACATAGTATCCCCTCTACCCGCCTTCTCCCTCCCTCCCTCCTTCCTTCCTTCCCTCCTTCTCCTCACCTGGCACTTTTTT
>NC_048576.1:88065589-88195589 GCF_013265735.2 Oncorhynchus mykiss | reverse complement strand
CCTGGTCTTGGCTCAGGTAGCCATGCTAATGGTCTTCACTGGTATGTGTGTGTGTGTGTGTGTGTGTGTGTGTGTGTGTGTGTGTGTGTGTGTGTGTACTGATGTGTGTTAAGGGAGTTGTGTCATAATGGGGATTGATGTGGGGAAGGTGTGAGGCAGTAGAAGCTAAGGCGGGGGAATGGATGGGGGGGCGAGTTAGGTGGAAGCTGGGAGGGGTGAGGGGATATAAGGAGGGGATTGTGGGTTTTCCTAGAACCCTGTGAAGTGTGGGAGAACCACGGCTCCATCAACATGCGTGTGTGTGCATACAAAGCATGTGTGTGGTTGTGTTTGTTGCCGCGTGGCGAGAGCTGCTTTCCACTCTGGGAAACACAGGAGGTCAACCACTCACAATCATCCCCACTCAGATTTATATGCTTGTTTCGTATGAAGAATATATGATACAAGTAGTAGTAATGTAGAAGGGGTTCAACCCAGATCAAATTCAAACTGACGAATTGAAGCTGTTGATCCCAGAGCAGCATGGAGTAAAGAAGTCACAGTGCAACTTATGACACAGGATTTACCTCTGTTTACTTATTTTTCTACAGGAAAAACCCCTCCTCTCTAACTCTAGATGAAACCCCAGTCCTCTCTAACTCCAGATGAAACCCCCCTCCTCTCTAACTCTAGATGAAACCCCAGTCCTCTCTAACTCCAGATGAAACCCCCCTCCTCTCTAACTCCAGATGAAACCCCCCTCCTCTCTAACTCCAGATGAAACCCCCTCCTCTCTAACTCCAGATGAAACCCCCCTCCTCTCTAACTCCAGATGAAACCCCCCTCCTCTCTAACTCCAGATGAAACCCCCTCCTCTCTAACTCCAGATGAAACCCCCCTCCTCTCTAACTCCAGATGAAACCCCCCTCCTCTCTAACTCCAGATGAAACCCCCCTCCTCTCTAACTCCAGATGAAACCCCCCTCCTCTCTAACTCTAGATGAAACCCCCTCCTCTCTAACTCCAGATGAAACCCCCCTCCTCTCTAACTCCAGATGAAACCCCAGTCCTCTCTAACTCCAGATGAAACCCCCCTCCTCTCTAACTCCAGATGAAACCCCAGTCCTCTCTAACTCCAGATGAAACCCCCCTCCTCTCTAACTCCAGATGAAACCCCCTCCTCTCTAACACTAGATGAAACCCCAGTCCTCTCTAACTCTAGATGAAACCCCCCTCCTCTCTAACTCCAGATGAAACCCCCCTCCTCTCTAACTCCAGATGAAACCCCCCTCCTCTCTAACTCCAGATGAAACCCCCCTCCTCTCTAACTCCAGATGAAACCCCAGTCCTCTCTAACTCCAGATGAAACCCCCCTCCTCTCTAACTCCAG
Organism: Oncorhynchus mykiss; assembly: GCF_013265735.2. Taxonomy (NCBI): domain Eukaryota; kingdom Metazoa; phylum Chordata; class Actinopteri; order Salmoniformes; family Salmonidae; genus Oncorhynchus; species Oncorhynchus mykiss. Next base: position 88,194,221 of record NC_048576.1, on the reverse strand, counting down.
ATGAAACCCCCCTCCTCTCTAACTCCAGATGAAACCCCAGTCCTCTCTAACTCCAGATGAACCCCCTCCTCTCTAACTCCAGATGAAACCCCCCTCCTCTCTAACTCCAGATGAAACCCCAGTCCTCTCTAACTCCAGATGAAACCCCCCTCCTCTCTAACTCCAGATGAAACCCCCCTCCTCTCTAACTCCAGATGAAACCCCAGTCCTCTCTAACTCCAGATGAAACCCCCCTCCTCTCTAACTCCAGATGAAACCCCCTCCTCTCTAACACTAGATGAAACCCCAGTCCTCTCTAACTCCAGATGAAACCCCCCTCCTCTCTAACTCCAGATGAAACCCCCCTCCTCTCTAACTCCAGATGAAACCCCCCTCCTCTCTAACTCCAGATGAAACCCCAGTCCTCTCTAACTCCAGATGAAACCCCCCTCCTCTCTAACTCTAGATGAAACCCCCCTCCTCTCTAACTCTAGATGAAAGCCCCCTCCTCTCTAACTCTAGATGAAACCCCCCTCCTCTCTAACTCTAGATGAAACCCCCTCCTCTCTAACTCCAGATGAAACCCCAGTCCTCTCTAACTCCAGATGAAACCCCCCTCCTCTCTAACTCTAGATGAAACCCCCCTCCTCTCTAACTCTAGATGAAACCCCCCTCCTCTCTAACTCCAGATGAAACCCCCCTCCTCTCTAACTCCAGATGAAACCCCCCTCCTCTCTAACTCCAGATGAACCCCCAGTCCTCTCTAACTCCAGATGAAACCCCAGTCCTCTCTAACTCCAGATGAAACCCCCCTCCTCTCTAACTCCAGATGAAACCCCCCTCCTCTCTAACTCTAGATGAAACCCCCCTCCTCTCTAACTCCAGATGAAACCCCCCTCCTCTCTAACTCCAGATGAAACCCCAGTCCTCTCTAACTCCAGATGAAACCCCCCTCCTCTCTAACTCTAGATGAAACCCCCCTCCTCTCTAACTCTAGATGAAACCCCCCTCCTCTCTAACTCTAGATGAAACCCCCCTCCTCTCTAACTCCAGATGAAACCCCCCTCCTCTCTAACTCCAGATGAACCCCCAGTCCTCTCTAACTCCAGATGAAACCCCAGTCCTCTCTAACTCCAGATGAAACCCCCCTCCTCTCTAACTCCAGATGAAACCCCCCTCCTCTCTAACTCCAGATGAAACCCCCCTCCTCTCTAACTCTAGATGAAACCCCCCTCCTCTCTAACTCTAGATGAAACCCCCCTCCTCTCTAACTCTAGATGAAACCCCCCTCCTCTCTAACTCTAGATGAAACCCCCCTCCTCTCTAACTCTAGATGAAACCCCCCTCCTCTCTAACTCTAGATGAAACCCCCCTCCTCTCTAACTCTAGATGAAACCCCCCTCCTCTCTAACTCTAGATGAAACCCCCCTCCTCTCTAACTCTAGATGAAACCCCCCTCCTCTCTAACTCTAGATGAAACCCCCTCCTCTCTAACTCCAGATGAAACCCCAGTCCTCTCTAACTCCAGATGAAACCCCCCTCCTCTCTAACTCCAGATGAAACCCCAGTCCTCTCTAACTCCAGATGAAACCCCCCTCCTCTCTAACTCCAGATGAAACCCCCTCCTCTCTAACACTAGATGAAAACCCAGTCCTCTCTAACTCCAGATGAAACCCCCCTCCTCTCTAACTCCAGATGAAACCCCCCTCCTCTCTAACTCCAGATGAAACCCCCCTCCTCTCTAACTCCAGATGAAACCCCAGTCCTCTCTAACTCCAGATGAAACCCCCCTCCTCTCTAACTCTAGATGAAACCCCCCTCCTCTCTAACTCTAGATGAAAGCCCCCTCCTCTCTAACTCTAGATGAAACCCCCCTCCTCTCTAACTCTAGATGAAACCCCCTCCTCTCTAACTCCAGATGAAACCCCAGTCCTCTCTAACTCCAGATGAAACCCCCCTCCTCTCTAACTCTAGATGAAACCCCCCTCCTCTCTAACTCTAGATGAAACCCCCCTCCTCTCTAACTCCAGATGAAACCCCCCTCCTCTCTAACTCCAGATGAACCCCCAGTCCTCTCTAACTCCAGATGAAACCCCCCTCCTCTCTAACTCCAGATGAAACCCCCCTCCTCTCTAACTCTAGATGAAACCCCCCTCCTCTCTAACTCCAGATGAAACCCCCCTCCTCTCTAACTCCAGATGAAACCCCAGTCCTCTCTAACTCCAGATGAAACCCCCCTCCTCTCTAACTCTAGATGAAACCCCCCTCCTCTCTAACTCTAGATGAAACCCCCCTCCTCTCTAACTCTAGATGAAACCCCCCTCCTCTCTAACTCCAGATGAAACCCCCCTCCTCTCTAACTCCAGATGAACCCCCAGTCCTCTCTAACTCCAGATGAAACCCCAGTCCTCTCTAACTCCAGATGAAACCCCCCTCCTCTCTAACTCCAGATGAAACCCCCCTCCTCTCTAACTCCAGATGAAACCCCCCTCCTCTCTAACTCTAGATGAAACCCCCCTCCTCTCTAACTCTAGATGAAACCCCCCTCCTCTCTAACTCTAGATGAAACCCCCCTCCTCTCTAACTCTAGATGAAACCCCCCTCCTCTCTAACGCTAGATGAAACCCCCCTCCTCTCTAACTCTAGATGAAACCCCCCTCCTCTCTAACTCTAGATGAAACCCCCCTCCTCTCTAACTCTAGATGAAACCCCCCTCCTCTCTAACTCTAGATGAAACCCCCCTCCTCTCTAACTCTAGATGAAACCCCCTCCTCTCTAACTCCAGATGAAACCCCAGTCCTCTCTAACTCCAGATGAAACCCCCTCCTCTCTAACTCCAGATGAACCCCCAGTCCTCTCTAACTCCAGATGAAACCCCAGTCCTCTCTAACTCCAGATGAAACCCCTCCTCTCTAACTCCAGATGAAACCCCCCTCCTCTCTAACTCCAGATGAAACCCCCCTCCTCTCTAACTCCAGATGAAACCCCAGTCCTCTCTAACTCCAGATGAAACCCCCCTCCTCTCTAACTCCAGATGAAACCCCCCTCCTCTCTAACTCTAGATGAACCCCCCCTCCTCTCTAACTCTAGATGAAACCCCCCTCCTCTCTAACTCCAGATGAAACCCCCCTCCTCTCTAACTCTAGATGAAACCCCCCTCCACTCTAACTCCAGATGCACCCCCTCCTCTCCACATTAAGGCATGTTAGGGGTGGCAGGGTTTAGGATTGAATGACAGTCCTGTAAACTCTATTTTCCATAGAAAAAAACACTCCTCTTCTCCATCGTTAAGTTTGGTTGGATGTGTCAGAGAAGAGGCGGGGCTTAAACTTGAGTAACAGCGTGTCACGCCCTGGTCGAAGTATTTTGTGTTTATCTTCATTTATTTTGTCAGGCCAGGGTGTGGCATGGGTTTTTGTATGTGGTGTGTTGGTATTGGGATTGTAGCTTAGTGGGGTGTTCTAGTTTAGTCTATGGCTGTCTGAAGTGGTTCTCAATCAGAGGCAGGTGTTTATCGTTGTCTCTGATTGGGAACCATATTTAGGCAGCCATATTCTTTGAGTGTTTTGTGGGTGATTGTCCTTAGTGTCCGTATTCTGTGTTTATGTGCATGAGTATTAGGCTGTTTCGGTTTTCGTTACGTTTATTGTTTTGTATTGATTCGTATTTACGTTGTTTTTAATAAACATGGATCGCAATCTACATGCCGCATTTTGGTCCGACTCTCCTTCTACCGAAGAAAGCCGTTACACAACGTCCTGTAAACTCCAGGTTGAAGCTAGAGAGGAGGGGATTTACAAGATAGAAAGTTGAACCAAGTGTTTTTAAGGGTCTGGTGGTTTTTGTTATGTGTCTTGTGAATTATTTTGGCCTGACTAGTCATTGGGAGAAACAAAACACCTTTTCCCATCACCCCACCACACACACACACACACACACACACACTCATGCACGCAAACACACACCTGTCCCATTATCCCCCAGGCCAAACCCTAATCCCTGGCCCAGAAAGCCAGATAGTGAGATAGGGGAGAGTTACAGGAGAGATTATCTCTCTGCCTATGTGAGATACGTATGCCTACAGGCTGTTTGGATGTTGTCCTAATACGGCTCTCACACTGTGGTCCATGTTCTGTGTTCTGCTGTGAGACCATATCCACCTTGATTATCCTCAGCAAAGCAGGTTGTGTCTTTACTATCATTAAATTAAGACTTAGTTTTTATCAAAGATTCTCTGTAATTTGTATTACGCGGTTAAACTGATTAATCATGTAACTGTAATTAACTAGGAAGTCGGGGCACCAAGGAAAATATTCAGATTACAAAGTTATAATTTCCTAATATAACCTTTCATATATTTCATATCTGATCAATTAGTCTTCGAATTATTGAATTATTTACTTTACCTCACGTTAGTCTCATTCCAAACGTCGTAAATTGTTGGTTATCTGCACGAACCCAGTCTTCACTATGAGTCATCCATACATCAATTGTCTTAAATAATTTATTTATTAACTAACTAAACAATCACAGAAGTGCACACACAAACAAACAAAGTAAATATGGTTACAAGAAATGATAGGGGAATGTGCCCTAGTGGGCTAAACTGGCATGGCGGCTTGTTAGACAAAAGGGAAGTGGGGGTCGACTGAGAAGTCACTACAGAGTTAATAATTATAACAATTGAAATGCTAATCCTTAGCACATGAACGCTCAGTCATTCGAGAACAATTGCAATCAATATATATATTTACGCTCAGTGTGTCGTCTTGATCGCTGTTGAAAAGTTTGTTAATTTTGTAGAATTGTCCGTCTCTCTCTCTCTCTCTCTGTCTGAATAGGATTATATGTTTGTTTGTTGCATATCCCAACTCTCCCTGAGACACCCTCGGAGGGTGGGGTCACGGCCAGGGTGGGGTCACGGCCAGGGTGGGGTCACGGTCAGGGTGGGGTCAACTTGCCGGCTCAGGGATACCTGCTGCCAGGATGTGGTGACAGCAGCACCCAGATGACAGGGGCGCCTGCCTTGCCGAGCCTGGAGACAGTTGCTAGAGAGCAGTTTGTACTGTACTGTGATAAACACAGCAGAGTTTCTGGGTCGGGGTAGTGACAGGGGGAAATGAGGGACTGGAAGAGGGGATGAGGGGTGGATAAGAGGAAGAGACCTGTCTGTGAATAAGTGGTGGTTTGGTGGGGAAGGAGAGGGGGGGGGGGGGTGAGAGAGAGAGAGAAATGAACCCTACAGGGTGGCTTCACAGTGGAGTCTGAGATGGTTGTCCTCTCTCTGCCATCCATCACCCACTGCTGCTTGGCCTTTTACGGTCTCACAGAGAGAGAGACTGGAGAGAGCAAGATATGCCTCTTCACCTTCTTTTTTGGTATTTCCTGTATTTGAAGGAAGGATCCCTTCTGAGTCTGATGTGCTGGTGTTTGGTAACCAGGTAACAACCTAACATATTCTAACAGTAGGAAATGTTCTCAGCAACCCATTCTCCTAAACCATGCTGATGGTTTAGCTCGCGGTAACATCATTCCATTCATGCCTCGCACCGACATTCACCTCTTCTTCTGCAGAGAGAATCCCTGGTCCCTCAGAGCCTCTAGTCCCTCAGAGTATAGAACGTCTTGTTTGTTTGGTATGTACACTGAGTGTGCAAAACATTAGGAACACCTTCCTAATATTGAGTTGCACCCCCTTTTGCCCTCAGAACAGCCTCAATTTGCCGGGCAGGACTCTACAAGGTGTCGAAAGCGTTCCACAGGGATGCTGGCCCATATTGACTCCAATGCTTCCCACAGTTGTATCAAGTTGGCTGGATGTCCTTTCGGTGGTAGACCATTCTTGATACACACAGGAAACTGTTGAGTGTGAAAAACCCAGCAGCGTTGCAGTTCTTGACACACTCAAACTGGTGCGCCTGGCACCTACTACTATACTCCATTCAAAGGCACTTTAATATTTTGTTTGGCACATTCACCCTCTGAATGGCAGACACACATGAGCCATTGTCTCAAGGCTTAAACATCCTTCTGTAACCTGTCTCCTCCCCTTCATCTAAAGTCTGAAGTGGATATAACAGTTTACTTCAATAAGGGACCATAGCTTTCACCTGGATTCACCTGTTCAGTCTTTGTCATGGAAAGAGTAGTATGTTCCTCATGTTCTGTACACTCAGTGTATATTATAGACCAGACCTGGATTCAAATTGTATTTGTTTTCTTTTCAATACCCTGAGAGTTTGATGACGCCTGCCCAGAGTGCCAGACGGGTGGGGTTTACACTTTTGGGAATATTGTATTAGATCCATTGTGCCAGGCAAGCTCAATCAAGTGCAGCTATATTATTTGATAGAAAAACAAACATATACTATTTATAGTATTCATTAGAGCAATCGATAGAAAATGGTTTCAATCATTTTGCAACAGAAGTGCTGACCTATTGCATTCTCTACAACTACTGTGATTATTATTATCTGACCCTGCTGGTCATCTATGAACATTTGAACATCTTGGCCTTGTTCTGTTATAATCTCCACCCGGCACAGCCAGAAGAGGATCGGCCATCCCTCAGAGCCCGGTTCCTTTCTAGGTTTCTTCCTAGGTTCTGGCCTTTCTAGGGAGTTGTTCCTAGCCATCGTGCTTCTACACCTGCATTGCTTGCTGTTTGGGGTTTTAGGCTGGGTTTCTGTACAGCACTTTGTGACATCAGCTGAATGCAAAAAGGGCTTTATAAATACATTTGATGGAAATTTGATTGAAAATAAAATTTGAGTTTCTTATTGGACGAGTCAATGTAGTCCCTTCCCATTTTAGTCTTATTTCTTCCATTTGATGCCTGATGAACACGGTCCAGGTCGGATATACAGTAAACTCTAAGCTGGAAGCTCTCTGTGGGACAGAGGCCTGTCTCCTCTCCAATTAAGTCAACACCACACACAACATCCCTAGCTTTTCTTGGCCAGGGCCGAATGTTTACCAGCTTCCCGAAATACCAACACACTCCGTTCGCCTAAACACAGGAGACTACTCAGAGCCAATCACACAGAGGGAGGGAGAGAGAGAAAGGAGAGAGAAAGAGAGAGATAGAGAGAAGGAGAGAGAAATAGAGTGAGGCAGAGAGAAAGAGACGGGAGGCAGAGAGAAAGAGATGGGAGGCAGAGAGAAAGGGAGAGAAAGGGAGAGAGAGAGGCGCCCACTAACGGGTGGCAAGTAGGAACAAGGATTGTGTGGCGCAACACAAGTAACCAGGCAGCCAGAGAGACGTCAGTAAATCAACATTAAAGAGAGAGCCGGAGGTACTGTCTGCAATAACAGATAGAGAGAGAGAGAGAGAAAGCATGATAATAATGTTAATAATGTTGAGTGATACAATTTTTTAGAATGTTTGTCTGTAGAGCATCATCCCTCACTGTCACGCCCTGACCTTAGAGATCCTTTTTATTCTCTATGTTTGGTTGGGTCAGGGTGTGACTCGGGCGGGAAAGTCTATGTTTTCTATTTCTTTGTTTTTGGCCCTGTGTGGTTCCCAATCAGAGGCAGCTGTCAATCGTTGTCTCTGATTGGGGATCACATATAAATTGTAATTTTCCTTTGGGGTTTTGTGGAATCTTGTTTTCTGTTTAGTGTTTCTGCCTGACAGAACTGTACGTTTTCGTGTTTGTTATTTTTTTTGTTGTTTGAGTGTTTTTGAAAAAAGTATCATGAACACTTTCCACGCTGCACTTTGGTCCACTCTTCCTTCAACCAACGAGAGCCGTTACACTCAAATCTAGTCTCTGTGTAATTCAGATTAATTTGAAGAGTCAAGGAGAGAGAAAGCAGCACTGACACTTCTAGTTAGTATTAGATTAGGACGTAAACTCACAAGAATAGGCTAGCCCACACCAGCCCAACACAGGGTAGCCCACACCAGCCCAACACAGGGTAGCCCACACCAGCCCAACACAGGGTAGCCCACACCAGCCCAACACAGGCTAGCCCACACCAGCCCAACACAGGGTAGCCCACACCAGTCCAACACAGGGTAGCCCACACCAGCCCAACACAGGGTAGCCCATACCAGCCCAACACAGGGTATCCCACACCAGCCCAACACAGGGTATCCCACACCAGCACAACACAGGGTATCCCACACCAGCCCAACACAGGGTAGCCCATACCAGCCCAACACAGGGTATCCCACACCAGCCCAACACAGGGTATCCCACACCAGCCCAACACAGGGTAGCCCACACCAGCCCAACACAGGGTAGCCCATACCAGCCCAACACAGGGTATCCCACACCAGCCCAACACAGGGTAGCCCACACCAGCCCAACACAGGGTAGCCCATACCAGCCCAACACAGGGTATCCCACACCAAGCCCAACACAGGGTATCCCACACCAGCACAACACAGGGTATCCCACACCAGCCCAACACAGGCTAGCCCACACCAGCCCAACACAGGCTAGCACACACCAGCCCAACACAGGCTAGCACACACCAGCCCAACACAGGCAAGCCCATACCAGCCCAACACAGGCTAGCCCACACCAGCCCAACACAGGCTAGCCCATACCAGCCCAACACAGGCTAGCCCACATCAAGTCCAACACAGGCTAGCCCACACCAGCCCAACACAGGCTAGCCCACACCAGCTCAACACAGGCTAGCCCACACCAGTCCAACACAGGCTAGCCCACACCAGTCCAACACAGGCTAGCCCACACCAAGCCCAACACAGGGTAGCCCACATCAAGTCCAACACAGGGTAGCCCACACCAGTCCAACAAAGGCTAGCCCACACCAGCCCAACAAAGGCTAGCCCACACCAGCCCAACAAAGGCTAGCCCACACCAGCCCAACACAGGCTAGCCCACACCAGCCCAACAAAGGCTAGCCCACACCAGCCCAACAAAGGCTAGCCCACACCAGCCCAACACAGGCTAGCCCACACCAGTCCAACACAAGCTAGCCCACACCAGTCCAACACAGGCTAGCCCATACCAGTCCAACACAGGCTAGCCCACACCAGTCCAACACAGGCTAGCCCACACCAGTCCAACACAAGCTAGCCCACACCAGTCCAACACAAGCTAGCCCACACCAGTCCAACACAGGCTAGCCCACACCAGTCCAACACAAGCTAGCCCACACCAGTCCAACACAGGCTAGCCCACACCAGTCCAACACAGGCTAGCCCACACCAGTCCAACACAGGCTAGCCCACACCAGTCCAACACAGGCTAGCCCACACCAGTCCAACACAAGCTAGCCCACACCAGTCCAACACAAGCTAGCCCACACCAGTCCAACACAGGCTAGCCCACACCAGTCCAACACAAGCTAGCCCACACCAGTCCAACACAGGCTAGCCCACACCAGTCCAACACAAGCTAGCCCACACTAGTCCAACACAAGCTAGCCCACACCAGTCCAACACAAGCTAGCCCACACCAGTCCAACACAGGATAGCCCACACCAGTCCAACACAAGCTAGCCCACACCAGCCCAACACAGGGTATCCCACACCAGTCCAACACAGGCTAGCCCACACCAGTCCAACACAAGCTAGCCCACACCAGTCCAACACAGGCTAGCCCACACCAGTCCAACACAGGCTAGCCCACACCAGTCCAACACAGGCTAGCCCACACCAGTCCAACACAAGCTAGCCCACACCAGTCCAACACAGGCTAGCCCACACCAGTCCAACACAAGCTAGCCCACACCAGTCCAACACAGGCTAGCCCACACCAGTCCAACACAGGCTAGCCCACACCAGTCCAACACAGGCTAGCCCACACCAGTCCAACACAGGCTAGCCCACACCAGTCCAACACAAGCTAGCCCACACCAGTCCAACACAAGCTAGCCCACACCAGTCCAACACAGGCTAGCCCACACCAGTCCAACACAAGCTAGCCCACACCAGTCCAACACAGGCTAGCCCACACCAGTCCAACACAAGCTAGCCCACACTAGTCCAACACAAGCTAGCCCACACCAGTCCAACACAAGCTAGCCCACACCAGTCCAACACAGGATAGCCCACACCAGTCCAACACAAGCTAGCCCACACCAGTCCAACACAGGCTAGCCCACACCAGTCCAACACAGGCTAGCCCACACCAGTCCAACACAGGCTAGCCCACACCAGTCCAACACAAGCTAGCCCACACCAGTCCAACACAGGCTAGCCCACACCAGTCCAACACAAGCTAGCCCACACCAGTCCAACACAGGCTAGCCCACACCAGTCCAACACAGGCTAGCCCACACCAGTCCAACACAGGCTAGCCCACACCAGTCCAACACAGGCTAGCCCACACCAGTCCAACACAAGCTAGCCCACACCAGTCCAACACAAGCTAGCCCACACCAGTCCAACACAGGCTAGCCCACACCAGTCCAACACAAGCTAGCCCACACCAGTCCAACACAGGCTAGCCCACACCAGTCCAACACAAGCTAGCCCACACTAGTCCAACACAAGCTAGCCCACACCAGTCCAACACAAGCTAGCCCACACCAGTCCAACACAGGATAGCCCACACCAGTCCAACACAAGCTAGCCCACACCAGTCCAACACAGGCTAGCCCACACCAGTCCAACACAGGCTAGCCCACACCAGTCCAACACAAGCTAGCCCACACCAGTCCAACACAGGCTAGCCCACACCAGTCCAACACAGGCTAGCCCACACCAGTCCAACACAGGCTAGCCCACACCAGTCCAACACAAGCTAGCCCACACCAGTCCAACACAGGCTAGCCCACACCAGTCCAACACAAGCTAGCCCACACCAGTCCAACACAGGCTAGCCCACACCAGTCCAACACAAGCTAGCCCACACCAGTCCAACACAGGCTAGCCCACACCAGTCCAACACAAGCTAGCCCACACCAGTCCAACACAGGCTAGCCCACACCAGTCCAACACAAGCTAGCCCACACCAGTCCAACACAGGCTAGCCCATACCAAGCCCAAAACATGTTAAGTAAAATAATGAATACAAGATAATAATTGCTGACACCATTCAAACCAATGAGGGTTCAGAACTTAAGCCAATTATCTTGGAATCATCTTTTTTTCCAGATAGAACCTTATAGTTCCGAGTTCACAAGGTATTTTTGTGAAACCATTAGTGAGAGTGTCGTTTCAGTTGAACTGTTCTGTAGTGTGACGTCAACAGAAAACAACATTGTATACTGCCAATGATGAAGTGTGTAAAAAGACTTAGATAAGTGCATGTGACATACTGTATGTCTGGTGAAAACATGTATATGATAGTAGCAACTTTGTCTTTCTGATACAATATAATGTGCAGCTGACCCAAAAGGGTGGGCTGATTTCAGGTGAAGTGAGGGCTGCCCTTGGGACTACGTGCCTTGGGGCCAATGTAGAGCCAATGCGCAAATGTGCATCGGCCCAATGTAGGCACCCTACATGGGTCCAATGTTTTAACCCACATCGTGCCAATTTGGACATGTTTGCTGGGTAGCTTGTTCCCAGATCGTTTTGAGCAGTTGTGACTGGTTCCAGATCTGTTTGTGCTGTATTGCCTGGTCCCAGTAGTGCCTGGTCCCAGATCTGTTTCTGCTGTATTGCCTGGTTCCAGATCTGTTTGTGCTGTATTGCCTGGTCCCAGTAGTGCCTGGTCCCAGATCTGTTTCTGCTGTATTGCCTGGTCCTGAATATGTTTGTGCCGTCTTTGTCACCAACCCTACAGTTGGCCAGACAACAAAAAGACAGATCTGGGACTAGCCTACCAAGAGTTATATGCACTTATGCTGTCAGTTGTAGCTTCCATCATACCACCTCTGATGAATTGTATGGATGTAAACAAGATTCCTAAATCCTAAAACTTGTCCTGTCATTAATCTGGTTGCTTTGCAGCAGGTTGGCCTGCAGGTCTGTAATACTTAATGAAGATTTGGCAGTTAAAGCTGTTTACATTTTCTAGTCTGTTTCTTCCAGGGTTCTCCCCTCATCCCATTGTGTGTGTGTGTGTGTGTGTGTGTGTGTGTGTGTGTGTGTGTGTGTGTGTGTGTGTGTGTGTGTGTGTGTGTGTGTGTGTGTGTGTGTGTGTGTGTGTGTGTGTGTGTGTGTGTGTGCGTGCGTGCGTGCGTGTTTGCGCCTGTGTCAGTCTGTCTGTCTGTCTGTCTGTCCGCCTGTCTGTCACATCCATATCCACTGTGTCACTATGCAAAATGAAAGCTGAATCTCTTTCTGGTCTCTGTCCTCTGTCCCGCTCGTGCAAAACAATATTATCTGAAGTTCGAGGACTTGAAAAGAGGATAGAGGACAAATCAAGGGCACTATGAACAATAACAGCATTCATACGCTGGCAGAAGAATGACATCGCCTGTGAGGGTGTGTGTGAGTTTCTGCATGCCTGTGTGTGTGTGTGTGTGTGTGTGTGTGTGTGTGTGTGTGTGTGTGTGTGTGTGTGTGTGTGTGTGTGTGTGTGTGTGTGTATGTGTGTGTGTGTGTGTGCGGGGGGGGGGGGGGGGGGTGTACTGTAAATCTGTGTTTTAGCTTATTCTCTACATATTAGTACCTCCAAGTGATATCAAACAGTTTTGACACTAATAGTGCTGAGTCTAAGCAGAGGAGAGGAACAGTAAGGACGTGAGTCATATGTGGACAGCACAGTAGAGTTTATTCTCAGATCGCTCAATAACAGAGACCTGTTACTGACCCCAGTGGATTTGGAAGTGGTCAGGTCAGACCCACGGTCACACGGTGCACGCACAACCACACACACACATACGCAAACACACAGGCGAGAGCAAACACAGGTGCTACGGGCACCGAGGGTCAGGTTTTTGTTTGAGACCCACAACACACACACACACACACACACACACACACACACACACACACACACGCAGCTGCACCATCTATTTACTTACACCATTCACCTTCCCTCTCTATTGTGGAAGCCACTTTCCCCCCTCAAGAACTCTTAAGTGTTGATGAAACTGCTATTTATTCTCACATTAACACGTTCAGGTGACCACTGAGGCGCAGTCAGTCTGTCTGTTTTCCTGGACTTAGTTTCTGAATCAGACCAATAGCCTGACAGGAAAAATCCCCCTGAAATTCAGCATTATCCGACTCTTAAATATAGCCAGAAACACCTTGAGGCTCATGGTTAATGAGTAATGTGGTCATGTGGTAATAAGGGGAAACAAGCAGGTACACAAACGGGCCGTATAGAGGGGCCGCTGTGTCGGGACTGACCTGGGGGTTTGGTTACACCCGGACGGGGATGGTTGAGTCAGGCTAGCCCCGGTCCTCAGCCCCCTGTCCCTGCAGTCAAGGCTGTCTGGGGCTGTGGATCTTAAAGAGGCTGTTGTTCAGTGGGAGCGGTCGCTGGGTGTTCCTGGGTGTCACCACTGACTGGACCAGGGTCATGGAAAGGTCAGCTGGGCCTGAGGGAAGCAAGATGACCAGCAGAGAGACACTGAGCAATCGCCAGGGTCATGTTCATTAGGGCACACCGTAGCAAAACATTTTGCAAAGGAAAGCGAAAATGACCATTCAGGTAGTTCCCTGTTTTAGTCCATTTCTTCCGTTGAGTGACTAATGAACACAACCCTGGACTGGATGGAGGAGATGAGGGCTCTGTTTAAATGGCTAGTGGAACCTTGTCTGTTATTCAGACAGGTTCCAACCATTCATCATACACCTTGACATGTCTGTATACCTCCTTTTGTCTCATTTATGGACTCCCTCTCCTCCTCTCCCTTTCTCCCTCCCTCTGTCTTTCTTTTTGTCCATCATCACCCCCTGTGCTCCTCCTCTCCCTTTTTCTTCTCCTCTCCCTGCTCACTCACAATCAACTGCAGTGTGAGTTCTGAAAAAGGACAGACAATAGAGATAGTTAGAGGTCTCATTTAGGAAACAACCCATTTTAGCATGGACATGGCTACTGAGGGCTTTCACCATTTTAAAGTTGGCAACAGGGTGGGGATTCTGTGGCTTGGGAGTGCTCAGCCAATGACAGAGCATTGTCTTTTTCTTCAGATTTTTTTTTACCTTTGTTTAACTAGGCAAGTCAGTTAAGGACACATTCTTATTTTCAATGACGGCCTAGGAACAGTGGATTAACTTGTTCAGGGGCAGAACAACAGATTTTTATCTTGTCAGCTTAGGGATTTGATCTTGCAACCTTTTGGTTACTAGTCCAACACTCTAACCACTTGGCTACCTAGGCCACCTGAAGTGTTTGTAAACGGCTTTAAGATATATCACCGCCATCTAGTGGCCACAATAAATAAACATCATACAAGATTCCAGCACTGCAGGTAAATCACCAATATTAGCTTTACACTTTTTTCTTACACAAAAGATGAAAATGAACGACTTCAATATAGAAATGGCTCCAATGGCACTGCCCAAAGACGCCATAATGGGACAGATAGAAAGACGAGTTGTCTAACTAAGTCTATGGGAAAGACAGATTTACAGATTCATCCCTCGTACTCACCCTTCTTTTCCTCCCATTGCTTCTCATTCTCACCATCTCCAGAACTCTCCCATGCTAATACATTATCTCTGTCTGCTTGAGTCTGCCTGTAATGAGTTTACATAAAGTTTAAATAGAATATTGAGTTATTTCCTCTTAGATGATCCAAACATGTTACGCCCAGGTACTCTATTTCTACTGGACAAAATAGCTAGGTGGAGAAACATAATGGTTGCCTATAAATGCATACTGTAAATAGGAAACTGTCGGGTCATACAAGACTCTGGCCATTTCCTGTCTGTCTGCACCCTCCTACCTGGCTACCTGCTGTTAAGACCAATCATTTGCCCCGGCGAATCCAAACTGGTCGTGTTGGTGTTATTTTTGGGCCTGCCTGCTTTATGTCAATACGGGGGCAGCGAGAGTGGGGGAAACTGTAAGCAGCATTGGACAGTTGCTGGGCAAAAATACACATAAACACAGATTTACATGCCTGGGTGTGTGCGCACACGCACACACAGCTCGTCTCCCCTTGCCCTTTGTATTCCATAGCACTGTGCTGGGTGGTCCTCTCCTCCCTCTGTTTGTCCTCTCCCTCCTCCATCCCTCTCTCTCTCAGCAACTCCCTGTACAGGGTTAAAGGGTCACTTTGTGAAACCGGGCCTGAGCTCAGATTGTAGTGCGGCAGCATGTGGAATGATGGGGAGAGTATGTGTTTGATGGTGTGTGTGTGTGTGTGTGTGTGTGTGTGTGTGTGTGTGTGTGTGTGTGTGTGTGTGTGTGTGTGTGTGTGTGTGTGTGTGTGTGTGTGTGTGTGTGTGTGTGTGACTGATATCTAAGGGAAGTGTTTGTGGGTGGGGGTGGACAAGAGAAGGGTTGTTTGTAATATCCCTATCAGTCACTGGAGAAGCAGAAAAGTTAAAGGCTCAAACGTAGAACTATGCTGCCCTCTACCGTCACACCTTGGACACACAGCTCAAGCTGCAGTATAGACGGGTGTGTTGACAACATCACAACAATGATGCACTTGTAACTGAGGCTAAAGGCCCCTAGTGTCTATTCTCACTCAAACCTGTGGTGAGTTCATTTTTTAAAATCTCTTTGATGCTGTTTTAAAAACTCAGTAGAAAACTCCAAACTGGTAACACTTGTAATGCAGCAAACCTTTTACTGTACATTAATTTAGTCTCCAGACGTCTTTCACCACACAACCATTGATCTAAAATATACGTTAGTAGGAAATACCAACACAACATAATGATACTGTATCTTCTCAATTTAGTTGTTTTAATAACCAGTTAATCGAATAGCAAAACTGCCATTTGAATGTAATATGCTACAGAGGCAGGTAGCCCAGTGGTCAGAGTGTTGGATTAGTAACCGAAAGGATTCTAGATTGAATCCCTAAACTGACAAGGTAAAAATCTGTCCTTCTGCCCCTGAACAAGGCAGTTAACCTGCTGTCATTGAAAATAAGAATGAGTTCTTAAATGACTTGCCTAATTAAATGAAGGTATAAAATTGTTTTCACATTAGGCAATACACTTGCACTACCCATCAAAATTGACTGGAATCTAATTTCCACAGGCATAATAAATATATTGTCCAGATGTAATTACGACATATAGTTGGTGTACTTTAATCCAATTTTAAAAAAAGAATGAATAAAAGAAACAATGTTTATCAGGCACTAGTTCACATCACGCCCGTCTTGTGCATTTTGCCATTGTAGTAAATGTCCTCAATGTTCATGCACCTGGGGAAAAACCTTTTGGCTGCGCGAATCTAATCCTGGCATAGGTCTGGATTAATGTTATGTTATCCTTATCCATGGCTTGAAGGAGGATGGCACAGTTATGGGGATGACAATCATGCACCTTCCACCTGTATTGTAATCATGTGATGCATTTTACAGTATTGTAGTGTACAGTTGAAGTCGGAAGTGTACATACACTTAGGTTGGAGTCATTAAAACTCATTTTTCAACCACTCCATGTCTTGCTAACAAACTATACTATTTTTCCAACAATTATTTACAGACAGATTATTTCACCTACAATTCACTGTGTCACAATTCCAGTGGGTCAAATGTTTACATACACTAAATTGACTGTGCCTTTAAACAGCTTGGAAAATTCCAGAAAATGATGTCATGGCTTTAGAAGCTTCTGTCAGGCTAATTGACATAATTTGAGTCAATTGGAGGTGTACCTGTGGATGTATTTCAAGGCCTACCTTCAAACTCAGTGCCTCTTTGCTTGACATAATGGGAAAATCAAAAGAAATCAGCCAAGATTTTATTAAAACCTTCCCCAACCAGAAACAGTGGATTGATGGCAGCATTCTGGCAAAACTGAAAGCGCAAACCACTGCTTTTAACCAGGGCAAGGCGACCGGAAACATTAAAAAATGCAAACAGTGTAGTTATTCCCTCAGCAAGGCAATCAAAATCAAAGTTTTATTGAGTTTCTATTTTCCAAACTCAAAGAATATCGATTTTACAACAGCCGCCAATTAATCAGTTACCTCTACAATCTCGTTCTGAACGTTGCATATTGATGCGAACTTAGGCTATTGACTAGAATTTAGTATAACGGGCCAACACACTATGGCGCGTGTTACCCAAAATGGGGATTTCAAAGAGAGAGAGAAAAAAGAAAGTACCCGAGAGAAATATACATTTGGGTGAATTTGTCAGCTATGCTTATTCTAACCCTAGCCTTGCCCCAAACTGCCGCTCTTATGGGTCAGAATATAATGATGTAATTACGTGGGGAAGGTGGATTCTCTGCGTGGACCGTTCAGGCTGCTTAATGACGCATTTCTCCGGCGCACCTCTCTGGTCGTCCTCACGATGTCAATGTCCTTTTGGCTTAATGGTCTGCTCCCTCACCCTTGCTCTGGAAGGGGTATTCTGAGGACAGACAACTCTGTAGCTCAGAGCTCACAGCATAGGAATGAAACCTTTTAGATACCACGATTCGATGGGGATTGGATGCTAGGTGGTCCGGCTTGAATTCATCTGCTTAGACACAGCTACTCATCCGTAGCTTGGGTAGAAAACAATTTCTTTGTCTTCAAGCTTGTGTTGCGTTTTGGGTTTGTTGACTTTTTAGACCTTGGCTGCAGCTGGGGTCACTTTGTCATAACTGTTAATTCTTCACTCACAAGTTTTATACCCTTGGATCAGAAGTGGGCGTAACCGCCTTTAGGGCAATTCTCTGGGCATACCAAGTTAAGAGCAAGGTCTAGGTTTTACATTTCATCTTTACCAAAACATTCCCTTTGATTTGGACATTTTCCACATTTTCCAACGTACAATGTATAAACATCAAACATATACTAGGAAAAAACTCTTCACGTTACAATGTTTTCGTAATAACGTAATCTATTAACCTTTAATAACAAAACAAAAATGACATACATTTTCATATTCCATATATTGTCATGACCACCATTGTGCCTGACGGAAACCATTGTTCCAAAGTCCCTTTATTTCATGTTTAACGTTGAGACTGGTTCTCCATATTGAGGGGACACAAGAATGTTGTGTGGTCTAAGATTTACTAGGGGCGTGAGGGGTCATAAAACCCCCACATCTTCAGACCCCTAGATCTCTCCTCCTCTGTTGGGGTTGAGAGATAATCTGTAGGGTGGTGGTCTCCTGTAACCTGACCTGATCAGGACAGTCATGACAAGTGGTATGAAAGGATGGTATGAGAGGATGCATTTGTTAAATACAGTACATCTCTGATCTTGTCAATATCAGATTTTGTCAAATTTACTGTGAAGTAAAATCCTTATAGTCATCATCATAATAGTACTTCAAATCAAATGCTACTTGTCACATGCTTCGTTAACAGGTGTAGACTAACAGTGAAATGCTTACTTACGGTCCATTACAATATATCATGCTTCATGTGTTTCTACTTTACAAACCTACATTCTCATTATGTAGTTCTCAAAGTCTGTAGAAGACAAACCAGTTTAAAATCTATAGGTTTACCAAACGGTTAAGTGATTATCAAGTGAGAACAGTCAGACTAAGTAATAGTAAACTGTGTTTTAATAAATTAGAAGACAATCATATCAAGAAATTTGAGCATTGCGAAGAGTAATTACCTTATGAACATGTATTATAGATTAAACTGATTAAGTTTGGCAAAAAAGTTACTACGATTTTGTGTGTTGTACTTAGTCAATTGAAAATGTGCTTAGAGTCTTAAAACAGCTTTTTAAAAATTATCTATTTAGATTTTTGTACTAAGCATTCTGAAAATGCACATACTGTACATAAACCAAAACTGTAAGTAAACAAGGTGAACCCTGATTTATTGAGAAAAAAGTAATCTTGATTTGCTATATAATAATCTGTAAAAGAGATAACTATAACCATAGAGAAAGCCTAACATTTTTAAAGAAGCATATGAAAAGTTATACTTTAAGATAAGATAAGATAAGATAGTAAGATAGTAAATGCTCCTTTAATTGTCTAGATGAAAGTGATCAAGTATGCAGGATAAGCCTGAATGTCGTTGAATACAATAAACATGGATGGCGCTGTTGGGTCGTCTGTCACGCTGTCATAGAGTTGAGTAGTTGATTTGCTTTTAGCTGGAGGCGCAATCATATCTTGTTGTCCTTCTGTGAAATCTCCGGTCAGAACATGGCACAGGTACATGTGCTTCTGCCCTTGGGAATCTGGGACTGAGTATGTGTCATCGGCAGAGTAGCTGGCTTCAACTGCAAAGTAGGTGCCGTTTCCATACACTGCCGCTGCAAAAAGTGATGACATTATTATCATAGACTTCTGCTGAGTGGTAGGAGGGGTCAGAGAACTTAGCTAGCTGGCTAACTAGTGTTTGTTATTTTAGCCTAACTTTCGTTGGTGAGTCTTACAGATGTAGTTGCTACGTTAGTGGCAAAACCAAAATGAGTACACTTTCCTAATACTCATACCTGTTGATCATTTGATCTGATTTTGTAATACCCATATAAAAACGGAGGTTTTTGGCACTACTTTATAACTCTGGTGTTTGTCATTTTGTACATCTTACCATTTTTCCCAGCGTAGCTCCGATTGAACCCGTTTGCGTTAATTGTATCTATGATTAGGGGGCAAGTTCCATGGAACAGCCTCTTCTCATTGTTCTGGTGACAGTTCTTGGAATCCATTTCTTGTTTCTTGATCTGTAGATTCCTCCACAGGCTTGGGTTCTGGATCCTCTCAATCTGAAGGAAGGGGGAAAACCACACATTCATATGCAAAAAGACTGTCAATACAGCTAGATGTCCTACTCTAATATGACCGGTTTTCAAAACCCAGATTAAGCCTAGATCTGGATTAAAAAGCACAACTCATTCCATTAAGAACATGGCCAATTGATTACATTATAACAACTGTAACCATTCCATTTGGCAGGCCCAGCAAGAATGTGTATGTAACCAGGGGTGGAATTGAAAGGGAGTGTGTGATTCTTGGTGATATAACAATGGAGAGATCTGAGTGTTGTGTCTTTTTTAATTGCACCTCTTCATTTAACTTGTATTGAAATACATTTAGCAGCAGAGATAGATACCTTTAGAACGCTGTTTTGGCAAGTGGCCTGAAACAGGCCTAGGACCTCATCATGCTCAGAGGTTCCTGGCTGGATGGGGAAGGACTGGCATAAATAGTTGTCTGGCATGGTATCCCAATACTGAGGAAGACTGTCATGAGCTGGAGAATACGGTTGAATAACGAAGGTCAGACAAACACACAGGCTTTACATTGTTGTAAATTCTTGTTAGTACTATAATGGGAATACAACAGTGGGAATGCTATCCTCATGTGTATGAATGGCTTACTCCCAACCAAGAGGACCATAGATAATGAGCAAGCAATATCAAAATAAAAGTTATTGGAATTCACATGCATCAATATCAATCTTAGCCAATCATAAACTCCCAAGAGAACGCTTTAGAGAATGTGAATGTGGTGCATTGATTTCTTGAAAATTGTTGTTCAAGTTTACATGGAAGGCCAAAAGGATAGGTACCTGCTTTGTCAATGCGTCTGATATCGAGGCTGTTGCCATGGTTATCTGTCGCAGGCCCATTTGGCAGGGTGACCTTGTACATCCGACCTTGGATAGTGACCTCCACATGCTGCTTCTTGGTCTCATTTGCCTGCTCCAGACGGAAGTTATGGATGAGGTCAAAGCTTTGGTACTGCCCTCCCTGCTGCTGGTACTGCCATTCCACCACGGTGCTGGCTAGCTCAGCACTCCTACTGAGTTCCTCTTCACTACGGATCCTTTGGAGCATCTTCTGGATTTCATTAGTAACTTTGAGCACGTCTTTGGTGATGCCCTCTATAGTCAGCTTGTCTTGAGATGACTCCTGTTCCACTCTCACTCCCATGGTGTTGATCATGTTACTAATGCGCTGGCGGTCAGAAGTCGTTAAGTTGATGATGGCATCGTCAGTGATGATGGAGCTGTCTTGTTCCTTCAAGATCAGGTCCTTGACCCACTGCTTGGCTTCATCTACTTTAGCCTGAGAATCCCCACAGATGTGGAAGCAAGCCGGATCCACTTCTTTATCCATGAAGACAAATCTCTCAGGCTTTTGTGGCTTATTACCTTTACTCCTAATGAAAATTGCTGTAAGAATATGAACAGATTGTAATAAGTCCCAGTTAATGCAGCTGTTTATCTAAAACTTTCTGTAAAAAAATTCTGTAAACAAAAAAAATTAACAAATTGACATTGAAAGTGTTTCAGTTATCATGTAATAACGAAGACACCTAGCGAATTTAAACATGTTATATACTATATATACTCAAGTTAATAAAGGCATCCCATACATTTTATTCTGGTGCCAATGTTTTCAAAGGCTTTAAACAGACTGCCTTCATCTTGAAGGTCAGTGACCGCCTCCTGTGCATCAGTGTCCTCCTCTTCCTGAACATCTGTGTTTTCCTTCTTCAGCATACTGTTGTAAAATTCAGTCAGCATGGCAGTCTGAAAGATGACAATCCGGACCAGCCTCAAGGTGCTCACTGACTTCTTGGCCACCACTTCCACTAGCGCATCGAACATGGCGTCTGCCACCTGGCTCACCTGTACATTGCCTTGGCCTTAAAAAAAGTATATTTGAATTGGAATTCAAATGGAAATTGTGACTGTTTGAATTAGAATTGGGATTCAATATAACACGACTTTATAATTGTTCATACATGCTTAGAACAAAAATAATAATATTAGGCTTTAAGTCAAGTGTTATTCTGTCTAACAAATGCACTATCAATGTTATTTGATATTTCTCCTATACTCTGTATACGGTCAGTCGTGTTCTCTGGTTGTGTGACTCACCTGTGCCGAGAGCAGGAAATGAGATGGATGTGAAGTCTTTCCTTGCGCACATTTTAAGTGCATCCTTGACACACTCCTGGATGTTCTGAGGGTCACTGATGCCAACCAGGTGAAGGATCTTCTTACTCTGCAGGTTGCCTGGCTCAGTCAAAATCATATCTTTTATAGGTTGGGCTGCTGGAAATAAAGTTGATGGGTTATTTATTTACACATACTTCATACTGCACGCAGAGACAAAGACTTCACCTTGCTCTCGGTAAGTAGAAAAACAGCCTAACTGCGAGAATCTTGCACTATCCCTTAATTGCATATTTAGATATACTTATGTGTATGTAATTTAAGAAAAATAAGGATA
Organism: Oncorhynchus mykiss; assembly: GCF_013265735.2. Lineage (NCBI taxonomy): Eukaryota > Metazoa > Chordata > Actinopteri > Salmoniformes > Salmonidae > Oncorhynchus > Oncorhynchus mykiss. The sequence goes on along the minus strand of NC_048576.1, from coordinate 88,172,073 downwards.
TGTTTTGAATTTCATAAGGGGACAAGCATTTCCCAGACCAGCATACCGGCAGTGCAAATTAATTTCTAAAATTGGAAGTATACCATAACCCAATGGGTGTAGACAAAGGAGAGCTCTCCTGGAGGTGCCAAAACATTCAACGGCCCTTTTCTCAAAAGTGAGTTTACAAGTTTATCAACATTCAAAGCAGAATTACTTTCCCATTGTTCCTCAAAAATGCAGTGTATGATATAACATTTTGTAGTTTTGAGTCTCCACTTTTTTACCAATGTAAAAAAAACTATTAAAAATTTTGCTACACAAGACCGATTTGAGCCGGTCAGTCACAATTTTGCAACAGGGTCACATTCATATGCAGAGATTCAGGGATAGAAGTTCTTAAACTAAATAAAGTGACAGCATTATAACTGGTTTTACTGAGTTGTTGACATTCTGCCTCAACAGTTGGACCAGCCGCATCCAGAATGGCTTTCGACACCCCTGGAGAAGAATAAGAGAAGAATGTTTTTAAAAGTACACACCTCTGCATGTATCGGTCTTGACTGCATACATGACGTATCTTTCCTAGCTAAGGGATGCTACACTACATTTTGCTACAATGACCAAATACACTGTGTATGCAGTGCCAATTATTTGGAAAATCACATTATTATTAAGATAGGGTTATTCAAGCTTGTCTTTTGGAGTCACATATCTTGGTGTCTTCTCCTCTTGACCATCCAGGTTGTTATTGGAAAAAAACATTTTGGTCCCACTTTTTTTTGAATGTTTTTTTTGAATGATCCCCTATAGATAGTTTTACCATCACCAAACAATCAACTGCAACTCTGCAGATATGCAACAACTTAGGGTTAAGGTTAGTTGATAGTCAGTTAAACAGTTTGTTGAGAGTCAGTTGAACAGTTTGCTGATTTGAACTTAAACCATCTCTAGGCTAATGTCCAAAAAAAGTGTGAGAGACTTCATTCTCAATTACTAACACGGCTCATTAAGATAAACTACATTGTTGCACATTACAGCCTACTGGGCACAGAAGTTAAGTCAACGTCTATTCCATGTTGGTTGTAATTTAATGGACGTAGAAACAACGTTGATTCAACCAGTGTGAGCCCAGTGGGAGGTGACACAAATAATGACTTGCTGAATCCCACGCATACTAAATCCCCCAATAAAACCTACTGATAAAACCAATAAAACTGCTGTTGTTGTTGAACGTTTAACCTAAAACATGGAACCTCAGGTGAGACAGAGGTAAGGTTGGATGTACCTGTCTTAAGGTTGAAGGTCTTATTGGTGGAGTTGACGATGACATCAGTAGTCTCTTTGGTTATGTCTCCTGTGACGACCTGTATAACCACCCCTCCCATCTTTGTCTCATGCATCCCTGAGCTTGATGTGACCTTAGAGAAAAGACCTACCAGTAGGAAATAAGTGGTGTACAAGCTGATAAATAATAGCAGATAAATCATCTTAGACAGAAAAGAACAAGCTCCTCCTGATAAAAATCAAGGAGGAGAAAGTTGGCATTGTGTCAGACAGTGAAATACCTTGGTGTTTATATCGAAAGTCAACTGAATTATTGGAATTTAAACATTAAGAAGCTTTCAGCTCTGTAGACACTTCTACAACTCTGAGAAAAGATGCGTGCACACAAACCAAACTCATTGACTGGGATAACCCATTTCAAATGACCAGCTGCATGGTCATCTCCTAAACTGAGGGTAAGCTAAGATTGCTCCGTACCATCACGCTCAAATTGGTAAATTACAAGGTTTGAATGCTAAGAGCTGCAAATCCTCCCTTGTTATGAGGATTATATGAGCTGCACCTTTACCTTGTTGAGTGGATGCTGAGCCCTTTGAAATTGCAGACTGGGTCATGAACCTTTTGTTAAATTCGTCAGTGAAAGCCTGACAGGGAAACAGAGAACGTTTAAAAATACTAATTCAATGCAATACCGTTTGACCAATTCAACTGCATTCACATATGACTTATTTGATTACCACCTGGTTATCAAACGCACTCTAAACGTGATTTGTGTATATTTCAAGTCACTCAGTTTGGCCTTATACCTTGAAAGTCGAAACATCACTTGGGTGGAGGATGAACACCACCTCCTTCAAATGCTTGGGGTTCATCTTACTGCTGAATTTGAGGACTTTATCCAGCATCAGAGAGGCCACCAGGTCTCTGGGGAAGCCCAGGTTTCCTGTGCCGATGGCGGGGAAGGCCACTGACATTAGTTGCTGCTGCTCCGCCAGAACCAAGCACTTCTTTACGATCTCACTCAATGTCTGCAAGATGTCAGGTAAACATGTTTTTCATAAAGGAATTGCTGCAAAGTTGTTTAAATCTTTGTAATTTCATTGAGCATGTTTGTATAGTATTGTGTGTTTACATTGTATTGGCATGGTATGTGAAATACAAATATTCATTTTAGTTCTCAGTTGAGGAACAACACATGGTTTTCCAGTAAATGTTTCAGTAAAGGTAGACAGAGTTAGACAGCATTCTACCTTCTGTGTTGCTCCTTGTCCATTACTCCATCTAGGAGCAATTGTATGAAAGACCAGCTTGCTTTTGAGGTTGCAGCCTTTGGTGATAATGACTTCCCCAACCTTGCCAGCAGTGGCATGTTGGTTTATCAGTTCCTGAAGTTCGGGGCCAGCAGCATTAAGGAGTGCAGTGGAGACTGCTCCACTATCCAGTATCAGGTCATTACCGACTGTATTCACAACAACCTCAGTCTGTAACAGATACAGTGCATTTGGAAAGTATTCAGACACCTTGACTTTTTCAACAATTCATTACGTTACAGCCTTATTCTAAAATGTAACAAATTAACATTTTCCCTCATCAATCTACAAACAATACCTCATAATGACAAAGAGAAAAACAGCTTTTTAGAAATGTTTGCACATTTATTAAAAATAAAAAACAGAAATACCTTATTTACATAAGTATTCAGACCCTTCGCTTTGAGATTTTACATTGAGCACAGGTGCATTTTGTTTCCATTGATCAGCGTTGAGATGCTTCTACAATTTGATTGGAGTGCAGCTGTGGTAAATTCAATTGAATAGGAAAGGCACTCACTTGCCTATATAAGGTCCCAAAGTTGACAGTGCATGTCAGAGCAAATACCAAGCCATGAGTTCGAAGGAATTGTCCGTAGAGCTCCGAGACAGGATTGTGTCGAGGTACAGATCTGGGGAAGGGTACCGACAAATGTCTGCAACATTGAAGGTCCCCAAGAACACAGTGGCCTCCATCATTCTTAAATTAATGAAGTTGGGAACCACCAAGACTCTTCTTAGAGCTGGCCGCCCCCGGCAAACTGAGCAATCTGGGGAGATTGGGGAGATGGTCTCTCTGGACAGAGCTCCAGAGTTCCTCTGTGGGGATGGGAGAATCTTCCAGAAGGACAACCATCTCTGCAGCACTCCACCAATCAGGCCTTTATAGTCGACTGGCCAGACGGAAGCCACTCCTCAGTAAAAGGCACATGACAGCCCGCTTGGAGTTTTCCAAAAGGCACCTAAAGGACTCTGACCATGAGAAACAAGACTATCTGGTCTCATGAAACCATAATTGAACTATTTGGCCTGAATGCCAAGTGTCACATCTTGAAGAAACCTGGCACCATCCCTACGGTGAAGCATGGTGGTGGCAGCATCATGCTGTGGGGATGTTTCTCAGCGGCAGGGACTGGGAGACTAGTCAGGATCGAGGGAAAGATGAACGGAGCAAAGTACAGAGAGATCCTTGATGAAAACCTGATCCAGAGCGCTCAAGAACTCTGGGGCTGGGGCCAAGGTTCACCTTCCAACAGGAACGACCCTAAGCACACAGCCAAGACTTCGCAGGAGTGGCTTTGGGTGTCACGTTCTGACCTCTATTTCCGTTGTTTTTGTATTTATTTAGTATGGTCAGGGCGTGAGTTGGGTGGGTAGTCTATGTTTGTTTTTCTATGTTTTGGGGCAGTTCTATGTTTTCGGCCTAGTATGGTTCTCAATCAGAGGCAGGTGTCATTAGTTGTCTCTGATTGAGAATCATACTTAGGTAGCCTGGGTTTCACTGTGTGTTTGTGGGTGATTGTTCCTGTCTTTGTGTAGTGTTCACCAGATAGGCTGTATTAGGTTTCACGTTCCGTTTGTTGTTTTCGTATTCATTTAGTTATTTCATGTATCGTCATTATTGATTAAAGAACATGAGTAATCACCACGCTGCATTTTGGTCCGACTCTCCTTCTCATAAAGAAAACCGTTACAGAATCACCCACCACCAACGGACCAAGCAGCGTGTCAACAGGCAGCAGCAGCAGCGTAAAGAGGAATGGACATGGGAGGACGTTTTGGATGGCAAGGGCTGTTACACTTGGGAGGAGATACTGGCTGGAAGAGATCGCCTCCCATGGGAACAGGTGGAGGCACTTAGGAGAGCAGAGGCAGCCGGAGAGAGGAGCCGGCGATATGAGGGAACACGGCTGGCAAGGAAGCCCGAGAGGCAGCCCCAAAAATTTCTTGGGGGGGGGCTAACAGGGAGTATGGCTACGCCAGGTAGGAGACCTGGGCAGACTCCCTGTGCTTACCGGGGGGCTAGAGAGACCGGACAGGCACCATGTTATGCAGTGGTGCGCACGGTGTCTCCAGTGCGGGTGCATAGCCCGGTGCGGTATATTCCAGCTCCGCGTGTCGGCCGGGCTAGATTGAGCGTCGAGCCTAATGCCATGAAGCCGGCTCTACGCAGCTGGTCCCCAGTGCGTCTCCTTGGGCCGGTTTACATGGCACCAGCCTTGCGCTCGGTTTCTCCGGTTCGCCTGCATAGTCCAGTGCGGGCTATTCCACCTCGCCGCACTGGCAGGGCGACCGTGAGCATTCAACCAGGTAAGGTTGGGCAGGCTCGGTGCTCAAGAGCTCCAGTGCGCCTGCACGGTCCGGTTTTTCCAGTACCACCTCCACACCCCAGCCCTCCGGTAGCAGCTCCCCGCACCAGGCTTCCTGTGCGTGTCCTCGGCCCAGTACCACCAGTGCCAGCACCACGCATCAGGCCTACAGTGCGCCTCGCCTGTCCGGCGCCGCTGCCGGAGCCTCCCGCCTGTCCGGCGCCTCTGCCGGAGCCTCCCGCCTGTCCGGCGCCTCTGCCGGAGCCTCCCGCCTGTCCGGCGCCTCTGCCGGAGCCTCCCGCCTGTCCGGCGCCTCTGCCGGAGCCTCCCGCCTGTCCGGCGCCTCTGCCGGAGCCTCCCGCCTGTCCGGCGCCGCTGCCGGAGCCTCCCGCCTGTCCGGCGCCGCTGCCGGAGCCTCCCGCCTGCCCGGCGCCACTGCCGGAGCCTCCCGCCTGTCCGGCGCCTCTGCCGGAGCCTCCCGCCTGTCCGGCGCCTCTGCCGGAGCCTCCCGCCTGTCCGGCGCCTCTGCCGGAGCCTCCCGCCTGTCCGGCGCCGCTGCCGGAGCCTCCCGCCTGTCCGGCGCCGCTGCCGGAGCCTCCCGCCTGTCCGGCGCCGCTGCCGGAGCCTCCCGCCTGTCCGGCGCCTCTGCCGGAGCCTCCCGCCTGTCCGGCGCCTCTGCCGGAGCCTCCCGCCTGTCCGGCGCCGCTGCCGGAGCCTCCCGCCTGTCCGGCGCCGCTGCCGGAGCCTCCCGCCTGTCCGGCGCCGCTGCCGGAGCCTCTCGCCTGCCCGGCGCCTCTGCCGGAGCCCCTCTGCCCCGAGCAGCTGCCCCTCTTTCCCGAGCAGCTGCCCCTCTGTCCCGAGCAGCTGCCCCTCTGTCCCGAGCAGCTGCCCCTCTGTCCCGAGCAGCTGCCCCTCTGTCCCGAGCAGCTGTCCCTCTGTCCCGAGCAGCTGCCCCTCTGTCCCAAGCAGCCCCTCTGTCCAGTGGGGTCATTGAGAGGGGTGGGCAGGGTGAGTAAGCCACGGAGGCGGACAATAAGGCGGACTAGGACAATGGCGAAGTGGGGTCCGCGTCCCGCGCCAGAGCCGCCACCGCGGACAGACGCCCACCCAGACCCTCCCCTATAGGTCAAGGTTTTGCGGCCGGAGTCCGCACCTCTGGGGGGGGGTACTGTCACGTTCTGACCTCTATTTCCGTTGTTTTTGTATTTATTTAGTATGGTCAGGGCGTGAGTTGGGTGGGTAGTCTATGTTTGTTTTTCTATGTTTTGGGGCAGTTCTATGTTTTCGGCCTAGTATGGTTCTCAATCAGAGGCAGGTGTCATTAGTTGTCTCTGATTGAGAATCATACTTAGGTAGCCTGGGTTTCACTGTGTGTTTGTGGGTGATTGTTCCTGTCTTTGTGTAGTGTTCACCAGATAGGCTGTATTAGGTTTCACGTTCCGTTTGTTGTTTTCGTATTCATTTAGTTATTTCATGTATCGTCATTATTGATTAAAGAACATGAGTAATCACCACGCTGCATTTCGGTCCTCTCTTTCAACAAACGAAGAACGCCGTTACATTGGGACACGTCTCTGAATGTCCTTGAGTGGCCCAGCCAGAGCCTGTACCGATCGGACATCTCTGAGACCTTAAAATAGCTGTGCAGCATCACTCCCCATCCAACCTGACAGAGCTTGAGAGGATCTGCAGAGAAGAAATGGGAGAAACTCCCCAAATACAGGCGTGCCAAGCTTGTAGCGTCATACCCAAAAATCGCTGCCAAATGTGCTTCAACAAAGTACTGAGTAAAGGGTCTGAATACTTATGTAAATGTGATATATTTATATATTTATTTAGACATTTGAAAAAAATTCTAAAAACCTGTTTTGTTTTGTCATTATGGGATATTGTGTATAGATTGATGAGGGAAACAAATATTTAATCAATTTTAGAATAGCTTGTAACAACAAAATGTGGAAAAAGTCAAGGGTTCTGAATACATGTATGATACCTAAGGTAAACTATACCAGACTATTCAAAATAATTATCTGATTTGATTTTAGTAAGACTGACATTTATAAGAGAGCAAAGACATAATGATAACATTTTACCAAAGCATCTTGGATGTTTCCTTTCATCAGTGTGATGGTCAGCCCCTCTTTGGTCTGCGCTCTCTCTGACCCATTTGTGCTCTGCTCCCATCTATAATGCTGGGTCTCTGTGGATATGGCCAGATGCTGTTGCAGATTATTTCCCCCATGGTTCCCAAACTCTTTCGGCACCATTTCCTCCATAGCCTGGACTGTCTTGTCATTGCTCACCAGATGCATCTCATCCACCAGCTGGACTACACAAGCTGTCTTCATTTTAACGGCTTCAACATACATGGCCTCCTCGTCCTGGAAGAACTTCTTTGCTCCAGGTTCGGGGACTTGTAAAGTATCAAAGTATGTTGATGATACCAGGTCTTTAAATAAGGTCAAGCAGTCAGAGACATGAACCCTGATGCCACTAAGGCAAATGGCCTCATCCTTGAAAGAAACCTTTACTCCACCTTTGACTATATCGGACCAAGCACTCTTTTTTTCTTGGATGAATTTGACAATGGCGTTTGACTTAATCTGAAGAATTTCATCAACTGGAGCATTTTGAAATAAGAAGCCACCAAGTTCCTTTTGCACTGAATTGACAATGTCCATATTGCCAGCCACTACCACTTTTATATTTGGATGGACACCAGACGTCTTCACCATGAAAGTCCTAGACAAAATGTTGTATGTTTTTTCCAAACGGGAGGTAAGGTCCTTCCACCCTGACATCTCCAGGACATTGGAGTCTTCAACATCTATGTACTTGGAAACCAAACATTTTTCAAGTTGGCGTTTTGCTTCACTCAAGGCCAGGTCTGAGACAGCCAGGAGCTCCAAGCCATTTCTATCTATTTCTAGTGCTGCATTAACACTCTGTGACGTGAAAAGAGAGTTGCTAAGCTTTTCTTGGTCTTCCTCCTGCAGAAACTCAAGGACATAGTTGCTCACTTCCACCTTCTTCCGTTTCAGTGCCGACACCCCATCTATAATCTTCCTATTAGCACCCCACACCTCTTGCATTAAGCCTGTTAAGATCACATTCTGGCTCTCACGGTTGTATGCCATCTTCAGTTCTGGGTATTCACCTGCAATCTTGCCTTGCAGACCATCTTGAGAAATGACATGGTAGATAGATGGAGCTAGGTGGAGCTCCTCTGTCTTGCTAGTCTTCTCCCTCTCAATTATTTTGGCAATCTTGTCCATGATTTCCTTTAGTGACTGACTGAGCCTATCCACTTCATCTACCAAGCCCACCACTATGAGTGCACCTTTGGCCTTATCAGGGACTACAACCACTGCCTCACCAGACATTGCCTTGCAGATCTCCTGTTCAGACTCCTCCCATGCACAGTCCTGTACATTCAGCTCCAATGATTTGAATTTAGACAAGGCTTGAGTGAAGGTAGTCTTGACAGTGTCCTTCCACTGGTGGACATGCTTGGCTTTGACATCTTTCTGTTTGAGTAGAGATGGTAGGGGCCTTAACAGGACAGTATGGTGTTGCAGGTCTACTTTGCAGAAGTTTTCGGACATAATCTTGTTGATGGTTGCAGTAGCTTCTTGCTTGTCACAAAGGTATCTCCAAATGGCCTGGTCGATGTTCTCAGTGAAGGCAGCTGGGAGTTTCAATGTGGGTTGATCTTTGTCATACAGGGCCGTTCCCAGAGATTCATAAAATGGGAAAGCTTTGATAGGCTGCTTCTCATCGTGGTGCTTTTTTGTGACTCTGTGAACAGCTAATTACACAGAAACATCTATCAATATATCATCCCGCATTATGGAAAACTCTGTCACAACATAGAGAATAAGAATGACCATTTACCGTGTGGATCTTGGAAAGTGATGACAGCGGATTGGTCCTCTTCACACATTTCAATGTCGACAACTTCACCTTCTTTTTCATAGTAGAGATGGAGATGGTCTGAACTGTAATTTGGAGGTATGTTTTCAACTTTCACTTTTGCTGTGATTTCCAGGAGTTTTACTGATAATTCTTTCTGCTTGAATATCTTGTGGCTGATACAGTTTGAGATAAAGTACTCAGTATCTGCCAAATAAGAAAAGGGTAGATTATACGCTTAAGATATTGCTTAGGTTTCAATGACTGAACAAAGATGTGACAATAACAGTGACACTACACCACCCCCAGCCCCCAGTTTTATGGTTTACCTTTTACATTTTGGAAAATCACTACAGCCATACTGATGTCAGGCAGGATTTCCAGACTGAATCTCTGTGATGCAGTAGGAGAAGCTGAGGTTTGGGCATTCATGATGTTCTCTACCAACATCTCCAGAAATGCCTGGTTCATACTCTCCTGAATGTTTCCCAATACTGCTGAGGTGGATTGCAGCTCTGTCTTATCTGTTGCTGCACTGTCCTCAGGACAGGCTGTTTCTCCATCCCCACTGTCCTCAGGACAGGCCGTTTCTCCATCCCCGCTGTCCTCAGGACAGGCCGTTTCTCCATCCCCACTCTCAGGTAAGTCTTTTGGAACAACAGCAGCTGAGGATGAAATGTAAGCAATGCATATCCAACAGGCTTCAGACCAATGTGGACAAACAAAAGTGGGCACAGTTAAATAGCAACATTAAGCCCTGGAAACCTGACAGACAGTAGGAAAAGGAAACATGGAAATAGGATGTGGCATTGCTGTACTTGAATATCAACAACAATATTAATGACAGATGGTTGTAGCTACCGTAGCTGTATCTGATATTGCCCAAACAAGATGACTTTGGGTTTTCTCCCAAATGAGATGAAGTTAGCCATAATAAATTTGTTGTTTTTGCAGATTAAGCACGGCACCTATAAAAAGTTAAGATTGTGTGATTACAATCTCAATAAAGGTTGTAAGTATTATATAACAATGTGCATATAGTGAATTTTATTTTTTTAACTAGGCAAGTCAGTTAAGAACAAATTCTTATTTTCAATGACGGCCTAGGAACAGTGGGTTAACTTCCTTGTTCAGAGGCAGAACAACAGATTTTTCCCTTGTGAGCTCGGGGATTTGAACTTGCAACCTTGATTAAATGGGACCACAATTAAGTGGGACCACAATTATATGTATTTCCCAACGCTCTAACCACTAGGCTATGCTGCCACCCACCATGTAGGCCCAAATTACACTTTACCTGCCTATGTAACTGCCATGTGTATAGGTAACATAGGCCTAGGTATTATGGGACACTAATTAGTAAAGTGGGACCACAATTACAGTGGGGCAAAAAAGTATTTAGTCAGCCACCAATTGTGCAAGTTCACCCACTTAAAAATATGAGAGAGGCCTGTAATTTTCATCATAGGTACACTTCAACTATGACAGACAAAATGAGAAAAAAAATCCAGAAAATCACATTGTAAGATTTTTAATGAATGTATTTGCAAATTATGGTGGAAAATAAGTATTTGGTCAATAACAAAAGTTTATCTCAATACTTTGTTATATACCCTTTGTTGGCAATGACAGAGGTCAAACGTTTTCTGTAAGTCTTCACAAGGTTTTCACACACTGTTGCTGGTATTTTGGCCCATTCCTCCATGCAGATCTCCTCTAGAGCAGTGATGTTTTGGGGCTGTTGCTGGGCAACACGGACTTTCAACTCCCTCCAAAGACTTCCTATGGGGTTGAGATCTGGAGACTGGCTAGGCCAGTCCAGGACCTTGAAATTCTTCTTACGAAGCCACTCCTTCATTGCCTGGGCGGTGTGTTTGGTGAAAGATCCAGCCACGTTTCATCTTCAATGCCCTTGCTGATGGAAGGAGGTTTTCAATCAAAATCTCACGATACATGGCCCCATTCATTCTTTCCTTTACACGGATCAGTCGTCCTGGTCCCTTTGCAGAAGAACAGCCCCAAAGCATGATGTTTCCACCCCCATGCTTCACAGTAGGTATGGTGTTCTTTGGATGCAACTCAGCATTCTTTGTCCTCCAAACACGAGGAGTTGAGTTTTTTGGTAAAAGTTGAGTTGAGTTTTTTGGTTTCATCTGACCATATGACATTCTCCCAATCTTCTTCTGGATCATCCAAATGCTCTCTAGCAAACTTCAGACGGGCCTGGACATGTACTGGCTTAAGCAGGGGGATACGTCTGGTACTGCAGGATTTGAGTCCCTGGCGGCGTAGTGTGTTACTGATGGTAGGCTTTGTTACTTTGGTCCCAGCTCTCTGCAGGTCATTCACTAGGTCCCCCCGTGTGGTTCTGGGATTTTTTCTCACCGTTCTTGTGATCATTTTGACCCCACGGGGTAAGATCTTGCGTGGAGCCCCAGATCGAGGGAGATTATCAGTGGTCTTGTATGTCTTCCATTTCCTAATAATTGCTCCCACAGTTGATTTCTTCAAACCAAGCTGCTTACCTATTGCAGGTTCAGTCTTCCCAGCCTGGTGCAGGTCTACAATTTTGTTTCTGGTGTCCTTTGACAGCTCTTTGGTCTTGGCCATAGTGGAGTTTGGAGTGTGACTGTTTGAGGTTGTGGACAGGTGTATTTTATACTGATAACAAGTTCAAACAGGTGCCATTAATACAGGTAACGAGTAGAGGACAGAGGAGCCTCTTAAAGAAGAAGTTACAGGTCTGTGAGAGACAGAAATCTTGCTTGTTTGTAGGTGACCAAATACTTATTTTCCACCATAATTTGCAAATAAATAAATTAGAAATCCTACAATGTGATTTTCTGGATTTTCGTTCCTTATTTTGTCTGTCATAGTTGAAGTGTACCTATGACGAAAATTACAGGCCTCTCTCATATTTTTAAGTGGGAGAACTTGCACAATTGGTGGCTGACTAAATACTTTTTTTGCCCCACTGTATATGTGTTTGGACCTGACGAAGGGGTACTGGCATGTGCCACTGGCAGCGACCTCCTGGGAGAAGACTACCTTCTCCACTACCAGGTTCTGCCTTTCGGGCTCCACAGGGCACGAGCGACCTTTCAGCGACTCATGGACCGTGTCCTTTGGCAGCACATGGAGTACGCAGCTGCTTATCTGGCTGACATCATTGTGCACAGTGACAGTTGGTAGTCACCTCTTTGTAAGTTACAGGCCGTGGTTGATGCGCTAAGGGATGCAGGCCTGACCGCGAACCCCCACAAGTGCAAGCCTGGCTACGCCGAGGTGGAGTACCTGGGATATCAGATCGGGAGGGGAAATGTGAAACCCCAAGGAAAAAAAATAAAATTGCTGCTATTAGGGGATGGCCGGTCCCCCGAACCAAGAGGCAGGTGAGGTCATTCCTGGGGTCAGCAGGGTACTACAGTAGATTTGTATCTACCTTTGCCGCAATTGCTTCTCCCTTCACAGACTGAAAAAAGGCACGACTACTCCAGACAGTGCGATGGATGAAGGACACAGAGGCGACATCCAGACCCTGAAGGATGCGCTATGTTCGCACCCAGTACTCGTCACACTGGACTTCTCAAAAAACCTTCTGGTCCAGACAGACACATCTGACACAGGTGTAGGGACCGTTTTGTCCCAGGAGCAGGAAGGTGAGGAGCACCCCATCATGCATGTCAACAGGAAGCTCCTCTCGAGGGAGAATAAATACTCTATTGTCAAGAAGGAGTGCCTCGCCGTGAAGTGGGCACTGGACACCCTCAAGTATTACCTCCTTGGGAGAAAATTCACCCTAATCACTGACCATGCCCCCCTTGTGTGGATGGCAAGAGGTAAGGACACATATGACCGTGTCACCCGCTGGTTCCTGTCCTTACAGCGACCAGGAGGTCTACCCCGGGGGATGGTAATAGAGGGGAGGTAGAGATGGTAATAGAGGGGAGGTACGTGAGGTGACGTTGGCTCCCTCTGCTGGGAATACGGGAGCTGGGCAGCCCGACATGGACAGCTCTAAGTGGAGGTAATTAGAGGAAAGTGCCAACCAGCCGTGGAGGCCAAATAAAAGGAGCATGGTGACACACCGTGGGAGAGAATGTGGAGAGACCGACACCAAGCAAAAGTAGAGAAGAAGGACTCAGCGAAACCTATGTGATTTTCTTTGTTTTATTCATTTTCTGTTTTAGTAAAGTTGTTTTTGCGGACGAAAGCCTCCCATTTCTGTGGCAATCTCTGCACGCTCAACCCAACACCTCACATTTTACCACAATATATTAACTCAGAAAAAAAAGAAAAGTCTCTTTTTCAGGACCCTGTGTTTCAAAGATAAATCGTAAATATCCAAATAACTTCACAGGTCTTCATTGTAAAGGGTTTAAACACTGTTTCCCATGCTTGTTCAATGAACCATAAACAATTCATGAACATGCACCTGTGGAACAGTCGTTAAGACACTAACAGATGGTAGGCAATTAAGATCACAGTTATGAAAACTTAGGACACTAAAGAGGCCTTTCTACTGACTCTGAAACACACCAAAAGAAAGATGCCCAACACGTTGTTTCATTGTTTTGCAATGACACAGAGTACATGGAGTGGAATGTTGGTTTAAAACAGGTTCTAGATGTTACGGTGCGTGAATGAGGACCCAAAAGCGAATTAACTTAAACAGAGCTTCTTTAATTACCAAACATAGGTAGGCTCAGACGGACCGGCAGATTCCGACAGGACAAGACAAGGTTACAGCAAACATGACGACAGTCTGGTTCAGGCATGAAACACAACAAACAAGAATCCGACAAGGACAGGAACAAAAACAGAGAGAGATATAGGGACCTAATCAGAGGGAAAAAGGGAACAGGTGGGAAACGGGGTGACGAGGTGGTTAGGAGGAGACAAGGCACAGCTGGTGGAAATTGGGGGAGAAAAGGTAACCTAACAACGACCAGCAGAGGGAGACAGGGTGAAGGGAAAGGACAGAGACAAGACACAACATGACAGTACATGACAGTACCCCCCCACTCACCGAGCGCCTCCTGGCGCACTCGAGGAGGAAACCTGGCGGCAACGGAGGAAATCCTCGATCAGCGCACGGTCCAGCACGTCCCGAGAGGGAACCCAACTCCTCTCCTCAGGACCGTACCCCTCCCAATCTACGAGGTACTGGTGACCACGGCCCCGAGGACGCATGTCCAAAATTTTACGGACCCTGTAGATGGGTGCGCCCTCGACAAGGATGGGGGGGGGGGGGGAAGACGAGCGGGGGCGCGAAGGACGGGCTTGATGCAGGAGACATGGAAGACCGGGTGGACGCGACGAAGGTATCGCGGAAGAAGAAGTCGAACTGCGACAGGATTAATGACCCGAGAAATACGGAACGGACCAATGAACCGCGGGGTCAACTTGCGAGAAGCCGTCTTAAGGGGAAGGTTCTGAGTGGAGAGCCAAACTCTCTGACCGCGACAATATCTAGGACTCTTAGTTCTACGCTTATTAGCAGCCCTCACAGTCTGCGTCCTATAACGGCAAAGTGCAGACCTGACCCTCTTCCAGGTGCGCTCGCAACGTTGGACAAAAGCCTGAGCGGAGGGGACGCTGGACTCGGCGAACTGAGATGAGAACAGCGGAGGCTGGTACCCGAGGCTACTCTGAAAAGGAGATAGCCCGGTCGCAGACGAAGGAAGCGAGTTGTGGGCGTATTCTGCCCAGGGGAGCTGTTCTGACCAAGACGCAGGGTTGCGAAAAGAAAGACTGCGTAAGATGCGACCAATAGTCTGATTGGCCCGTTCTGCTTGACCGTTAGACTGGGGGTGAAAGCCGGAAGAGAGACTGACGGAAGCCCCAATCAAACGGCAAAACTCCCTCCAAAATTGAGACGTGAATTGCGGACCTCTGTCCGAAACGACGTCTGACGGAAGGCCATGAATTCTGAAAACATTCTCGATGATGATTTGTGCCGTCTCTTTAGCAGAAGGAAGCTTAGCAAGGGGAATGAAATGAGCCGCCTTAGAGAACCTATCGACAACCGTAAGAATAACAGTCTTCCCCGCTGACGAAGGCAGTCCGGTGACAAAATCTAAGGCGATGTGAGACCACGGTCGAGAGGGAATAGGAAGCGGCCTGAGACGGCCGGCAGGAGGAGAGTTACCGGACTTAGTCTGCGCGCAGACCGAACAAGCAGCCACGAAACGACGCGTGTCATGCTCCCGGGTGGGCCACCAAAAACGCTGGCGAATGGAAGCAAGCGTACCCCGAACGCCAGGGTGGCCGGCTAACTTGGCAGAGTGAGCCCACTGAAGAACGGCCAGACGAGTAGGAACGGGAACGAAAAGAAGGTTCCTAGGACAAGCGCGCGGCGACGGAGTGTGAGTGAGCGCTTGTTTTACCTGCCTCTCAATTCCCCAGACAGTCAACCCGACAACACGCCCCTCAGGGAGAATCCCCTCGGGGTCAGTGGAGGCTACTGAAGAACTGAAGAGACGAGACAAAGCATCAGGCTTGGTGTTCTTAGAGCCCGGACGATAAGAAATCACGAACTCGAAACGAGCGAAAAACAGCGCCCAACGCGCCTGACGCGCATTAAGTCGTTTGGCAGAACGGATGTACTCAAGGTTCCTATGGTCAGTCCAAACGACAAAAGGAACGGTCGCCCCCTCCAACCACTGTCGCCATTCGCCTAGGGCTAACCGGATGGCGAGCAGTTTGCGGTTACCCACATCATAGTTACGTTCCGACGGCGACAGGCGATGAGAAAAATACGCGCATGGGTGGACCTTGTCGTCAGAGAGGGAGCGCTGAGAAAGAATGGCTCCCACGCCCACCTCTGACGCGTCAACCTCGACAACGAACTGTCTAGAGACGTCAGGTGTAACAAGGATAGGAGCGGATGTAAAACGATTCTTGAGGAGATCAAAAGCTCCCTGGGCGGAAACGGACCACTCAAAGCACGTCTTGACAGAAGTAAGGGCTGTGAGAGGAGCTGCCACCTGACCGAAATTACGGATGAAACAACGATAGAAGTTCGCGAAGCCGAGAAAGCGCTGCAGCTCGACGCGTGACTTAGGGACGGGCCAATCAATGACAGCTTGGACTTTAGCGGGATCCATCTTAATGCCTTCAGCGGAAATAACAGAACCGAGAAATGTGACGGAGGAGGCATGAAAAGTGCACTTCTCAGCCTTCACAAAAAGACAATTCTCTAAAAGGCGCTGGAGGACACGTCGAACGTGCTGAACATGAATCTGGAGTGACGGTGAAAAAATCAGGATATCGTCAAGGTAAACGAAAACAAAGATGTTCAGCATGTCTCTCAGGACATCATTGACTAATGCCTGAAAGACAGCTGGAGCGTTAGCGAGGCCGAAAGGAAGAACCCGGTATTCAAAGTGCCCTAACGGAGTGTTAAACGCCGTCTTCCACTCGTCCCCCTCCCTGATGCGCACGAGATGGTAAGCGTTACGAAGGTCCAACTTAGTGAAAAACCTGGCTCCCTGCAGGATCTCGAAGGCTGAAGACATAAGAGGAAGCGGATAACGATTCTTCACTGTTATGTCATTCAGCCCTCGATAATCTATGCAGGGGCGCAGAGACCCGTCCTTCTTCTTGACAAAAAAAAACCCCGCTCCGGCGGGAGAGGAGGAGGGGACTATGGTACCGGCGTCAAGAGCTACAGACAAATAATCTTCGAGAGCCTTACGTTCGGGAGCCGACAGAGAGTATAGTCTACCCCGGGGGGGGGTGGTTCCCGGAAGGAGATCAATACTACAATCATACGACCGGTGTGGAGGAAGAGAGGTGGCCCTGGACCGACTGAACACCGTGCGCAGATCGTGATATTCCTCCGGCACCCCTGTCAAATCACCAGGCTCCTCCTGTGAAGAAGAGACAGAGGAAACAGGAGGGATAGCAGACATTAAACATTTCACATGACAAGAGACGTTCCAGGAGAGGATAGAATTACTAGACCAATTAATGGAAGGATTATGACAAACTAGCCAGGGATGGCCCAAAACAACAGGTGTAAAAGGTGAACGAAAAATTAAAAAAGAAATGGTTTCACTATGATTACCAGAAACAGTGAGGGTTAAAGGTAGCGTCTCACGCTGAATCCTGGGGAGAGGACTACCATCCAGGGCGAACAAGGCCGTGGGCTCCTTTAACTGTCTGAGAGGAATGTCATGTTCCCGAGCCCAGGTCTCGTCCATAAAACAGCCCTCCGCCCCAGAGTCTATTAAGGCACTGCAGGAAGCTGACGAACCGGTCCAGCGTAGATGGACCGACAAGGTAGTGCAGGATCTTGAAGGAGAGACAGGAGTAGTAGCGCTCACCAGTAGCCCTCCGCTTACTGACGAGCTCTGGCCTTTTACTGGACATGAAGTGACAAAATGACCAGCGGAACCGCAATAGAGACAGAGGCGGTTGGTGATTCTCCGTTCCCTCTCCTTAGTCGAGATGCGGATACCTCCCAGCTGCATGGGCTCAGCACCCGAGCCGGCAGAGGAAGATGGTAGTGATGCGGAGAGGGGGGCGACGGAGAGCGCGAGCTCCTTTCCACGAGCTCGGTGACGAAGATCAACCCGTCGCTCAATGCGAATAGCGAGTTCAATCAAGGAATCCACGCTGGAAGGAACCTCCCGGGAGAGAATCTCATCCTTTACCTCTGCGCGGAGACCCTCCAGAAGACGAGCGAGCAAGGCCGGCTCGTTCCAGCCACTGGAGACAGCAAGAGTGCGAAACTCAATAGAGTAGTCTGTTATGGATCGATTGCCTTGACATAGGGAAGACAGGGCCCTGGAAGCCTCCTCCCCAAAAACAGATCGATCAAAAACCCGTATCATCTCCTCCTTAAAGTCCTGATACTGGTTAGTACACTCAGCCCTTGCCTCCCAGATTGCCGTGCCCCACTCACGAGCCCGTCCAATAAGGAGAGATATGACGTAGGCGACACGAGCAGTGCTCCTGGAGTAAGTGTTGGGCTGGAGAGAAAACACAATATCACACTGGGTGAGGAACGAGCGGCATTCAGTGGGCTCCCCAGAGTAACACGGCGGGTTATTGATTCTGGGCTCCGGAGATTCGAAAGCCCTGGAAGTGGCCGGTGGATCGAGGCGGAGATGGTGAACCTGTTCTGTGAGGTTGGAGACTTGGGTGGCCAGGGTCTCAACGGCATGTCGAGCAGCAGACACTTCCTGCTCGTGTCTGCCTAGCATCGCTCCCTGGATCCCGACGGCTGAGTGGAGAGGATCCGAAGTCGCTGGGTCCATTCTTGGTCGGATTCTTCTGTTACGGTGCGTGAATGAGGACCCAAAAGCGAATTAACTTAAACAGAGCTTCTTTAATTACCAAACATAGGTAGGCTCAGACGGACCGGCAGATTCCGACAGGACAAGACAAGGTTACAGCAAACATGACGACAGTCTGGTTCAGGCATGAAACACAACAAACAAGAATCCGACAAGGACAGGAACAAAAACAGAGAGAGATATAGGGACCTAATCAGAGGGAAAAAGGGAACAGGTGGGAAACGGGGTGACGAGGTGGTTAGGAGGAGACAAGGCACAGCTGGTGGAAATTGGGGGAGAAAAGGTAACCT
Source organism: Oncorhynchus mykiss (assembly GCF_013265735.2). Classification (NCBI taxonomy): domain Eukaryota; kingdom Metazoa; phylum Chordata; class Actinopteri; order Salmoniformes; family Salmonidae; genus Oncorhynchus; species Oncorhynchus mykiss. The sequence continues at coordinate 88,153,681 of NC_048576.1, read as the reverse complement.
AACAACGACCAGCAGAGGGAGACAGGGTGAAGGGAAAGGACAGAGACAAGACACAACATGACAGTACATGACACTAGATGTCTGGTCCATTAATTGAATCATGACTGAAATGGGAGATGAGTCAGAGGGGACTCTAACATTAACATACTTGTTATAAAACCTCCTAAAAATGTATATTGCTGCCATCTGTCAAAATCATTTCCATAGTTGAAAAACATCTATATCATCATTCATGGAAATTAAAATGTATAGTTAAGCTGATGATATCCTTACATATTTAAAGTTGAGAGGACTTGAAATAAAAAGTTGAGTCAACTTTTAAAAAGATCTATGGAACCAGCTGCAAAATAATTTTCTAGTTCTCTCAACTTTGGCAAATGTGTTGAGACAACTCAGGAATGTGTTATTGTAGAATTTTCCTTCCACAAAGTTCAGTAAGGCTGTTTGCCTTGATTTTTTAAAGTTGACTGAACTTCCAAATGCTTTCAGTGTGCATGAATATTACACTAGGCATCCGTATATATGTCCAAAGTTGAATGAGATCTATTGAATAACCCTTGGATCAATCTGTTTTGACTGATATAAAATCTAAGTGGACAGACCTTACATTCCAGCCAACAGGCATATCAGTAAGGCAACAGGCATATCAGAAAGGCAACCACTCCCATAATATCCCATGTTAATTATTTGTAAAAGGTGATGACATTCTCTTGCAATAACACATATTTCTAATTAAGCAATACGGCTTGAGGTGTGGTATATATTTTTTATTTTATTTTACTAGGTAAGTCAGTTAAGAACAAATTCTTATTTTCAAGCTCGGGGATTTGAACTTGCAACCTTTCGGTTACTAGTCCAATGCTCTAACCACTAGGCTACCCTGCCGCCCCCAATATATGGCCAATATACCACGACTAAGGATTGTTCTTAAGCTTGACACAAGGGATTGCTTGGATACAGTCATTAGCCGTGAAATAGCCACAAACCTCTGAGGTGCCTTATTGCTATTATAAACTGGTTACCAACATAATTATTTTTCATTTTTTGTCATACCCGTGGTATATGGTTTGATATACCACGGCTTTCAACAGTCAGCATTCAGGGCTCAAACCACCCAGTTTATAATACAATCATTTATAATAACCCTAACCCTCTTCCATATTGACCTAAAGTTAAATGTTTTGTACTTACGTTGTTTGCTTGAGTTGACAGCAGATGGTATTTCCTAAACATAAAAATCATGTGTTAAGTTTGATGGGGCTTGTCCACAGAATATATAGTACCAGTCAAAAGTTTGGTCAGACAAGGGTTTTTCTTTATTTTTACTATTTTCTACATTGCAGAATAATAGTGAAGACATCAAAACTATGAAATAACACATATGGAATCATGTAGTAACTCAAAGTGTTAAATCAAAATATATTTTATATGAGATTCTTCGAAGTAGCCATCCTTTGCATTGATGACAGTTTTGCACACTCTTGGCATTCTTTCAACAAACTTCATGAGGAAGTCACCTGGAATGCATTTCAATTTGTGAGAATATTTTCCTTCTTAATGCGTTTGAGCAAATAAGTTGTGTTGTGCCAAGGTACGGGTGGTACAGTTGAAGTCGGAAGTTTACATACACTTAGGTTGGAGTCATTAAAAATCGTTATTCAACAAATCCACAAATTTCTTGTTATCAAACTATAGTTTTGGCAAGTCGGTTAGGACATCTACTTTGTGCATGACAAGTAATTTTTCCAACAATTGTTTACAGAGATTATTTCACTGTATCACAATTCCAGTGGGCCAGAAGTTTACATACACTAAGTTGACTGTGCCTTTAAACAGCTTGGAAAATTCCAGAAAATGATGTCATGGCTTTAGAAGCTTCTGATAGGCTAATTGACATAATTTGAGTCAATTGGAGGTGTACCTGTGGATGTATTTCAAGGCCTACCTTCAAACTCAGTGCCTCTTTGCTTTACATCATGGGAAAATCAAAAGAAATCAGCCAAGATTTTATTAAAACCTTCCCCAACCAGAAACTGTGGATTGATGGCAGCATTCGCACAAAAATGAAAGCGCAAACCACTGCTTTTAATCACGGCAAGGCGACCGGAAACATGACTGAATACAAACAGTGTAGCTATTCCCTCTGCAAGGCAATCAACAAGTTAAGTGTCAGTATAGATGTAACGGATGTGAAACGGCTAGCTTAGTTAGCGGTGGTGCGCGCTAAATAGCGTTTCAATCGGTGACATCACTTGCTCTGAGACCTTGAAGTAGTGGTTCCCCTTGCTCTGCAAGGGCCGTGGCTTTTGTGGAGCGATGGGTAATGATGCTTCGTGGGTGACTGTTGTGTGCAGAGGGTCCCTGGTTCGCGCCCGGGTATGGGCGAGGGGACTGTCTAAAGTTCTACTGTTACATAGAGACAAAGTACAGTCGCAATTCAACGACTCAGACACGAGACATATGTGGCAGGGTCTACAGTCAATCACGGATTACAAAAAGAAAACAAGCCCCGTCGCGGACACCGATGTCTTGCTCCCAGACAAACTAAACAACTTCATTGCTCGCTTCGAGGACAATACAGTGCCACCGACATAGCCCGCTACCAAAACTTGCAGGCTCTCCTTCCCTGCAGCCAACGTGAGTAAAACAACGTATTAAACCTCGCAGGGCTGCCGGCCCAGACAGCATCCCTAGCCGCATCCTCAAAGCTTGCGCAGGCCAGCTGGCTGGTGTGTTTACGGACATATTCAATCAATCCCTGTCCCAGTCTGCTGTTCCCACATGGTTCAAGAGTGCCACCAAAGTTCCTGTTCCCAAAAGGCTAAGGTAAGTCGTTTAGCTAAGGTAACTGAGCTAAACGACTATTGCCCCGTAGCACTCACTTCCATCATCATGGAGTGCTTTGAGACAAACTGAAATGGTCCACCCACATAGACAGCGTGGTGAAGAAGGCGCAACATCTCAAGACATCAGTTAGGAATTTAAAGCATACTTCCAAAGTTGTGGCAAAATGGCTTAAGGACAAAAAAGTCAAGGTAGTGGAGTGGCCATCACAAAGACCTGACCTCAATCCTATAGAAAAATGTGTGGGCAGATCTGAAAAAGCGTGTGCGAGCAAGGAGGCCTACAAACCTGACTCAGTTACACCACCTCTGTCAGGAGGAATGGGCCAAAATTCACCCTACTGGTTGTGGGAATCTTGTGGAAGGCTACCCGAAATGTTTGACCCAAGTTTAAATTGTTTAAGGCAATGCTACCAAATACTAAGGTGTATATAGAAGATAGCCCTATTTGGTAAAATACCTAGTCCATATTGGCAAGAACAGCTCAAATATGCAAAGAGAAATGACAGCACATCATTACTTTAAGACATGAAGGTCAGTCAATCTGGAAAATTTCAAGAACTTAAGATTTCTTCAAGTGCAGTTACAAAAACCATCAGGCACCATGATAAAACTGGCTCTCATGAGGTCCGCCACATTAGAGTTAACTGCACCTCAGATTTCAGCCCAAATGAATGTAACAGACACATGTCAACATCAACTGTTCAGAGAAGACTGCATACGGCATTAATCAGGACTTCATGGTCGAATTGCTGAAAACAAAAACACTAGTAAAAGGACGCCTATATAAAGAAGAGACTTGCTTGGGCCAAAAAACACAAGCAATGGACACCAGACTGGTGGAAATCTGTCCTTTGGTCCAAATTTGAGATTTTTGTATCCAACTGCTGTGTCTTTGTGAGACACGGAGTAGTTGAACAGATAATCTCCTTATGTGTGGTTCCCACCGTGAAGCAAGGAGGAGGAGGTGTGATGGTGTTTTGCTGGTGACACTGTCAGTGATTTTTCTTTAAATTCAAGGCACACAGCATTCTGCAGCGATACGCCATCCCATCTGGTTGTTTTTCAACAGACTGTGTAAGGGCTATTTGACCAAGGAAAGTGATGGAGTCCTGCATCAGATGACCTAGCCTCCACAATCACGTGAAGTCAACCCAATTGAGATGGTTTGGGATGAGTTGGACTGCAGAGTGAATGAAAAGCAGCCAACAAGTGCTCAGCATATGTGGGAACTCCTTCAAGACAGTTGGTTGAGAAAATGTGTCACACCCTGATCTGTTTCGCCGGTCTTTGTGCTTGTGTCCAGCCCCCTCAAGGTGTCACCCATCTGTCCCATTATCCCTTGTGTATTTATACCTGTGTTCTCTGTCTGTTGCCAGTTTGTCTCGTCAGGTTCTTACCAGCATGCTTTCCCGTTTCTCAAGTTCTTCCCTTCTGACCATTCTGTTTGATCTGACCCCGAGCCTGCCTGCCGTTCTGTACCTGCCTGACTCCGACCTGATCACGAACCTCTGCCTGTCCTCAACCTGCCCTTTGCCTGCCCCGTGATTATAATAAAGTATCTGAGAACTGTACTATCCACCTCCTGTGTCTGCATATGGGTCATATCCTGAGTTGTGATAGAATACCAAGAGTGTGCAAAGCTGTCATCAAGTCCAAGGAGTGGCTAATTTGAAGAACCTCAAATATATATATTTGGATTTGTTTAACACTTTTTTGGTTACTGCATGATTCCATATGTGTTATTTCATAGTTTTGATGTCTTCACTATTATTCTACCCAGTTAGAAAATATTAAAACTAAAAACCCTGAATGAGTATGTGTCCAAACTTTTGACTGGTACTGTACATGTAATCCAGAAAATCTTTAGTAAAACACATTTACTGTCAATATCACACTACTGTATATACAATTCAGAACAAAAGACAGCAGCAGTGAATGTGGCCTTGAAGCTGTTAGAGGGTCGGAAATGCATGCTTGAATAGTGGCCGCATTCCAGGGTGACGACTTTGCAGACGCCTATCAGATCACACAACTCCTGGATAGGTGTTGAACATTTATTTTCTTTCTTTTTTATTTCACCTTTATTTAACCAGGTAGGCTGGTTGAGAACAAGCTCTCATTTACAACTGCGACCTGGCCAAGATAAAGCACAGAGTTACACATGGAGTAAACAAGAAACAAGCCAATAATACAAACAAGTCAATGACACAGTAGGAAAACAATAACGTTTATATACAATGTGTGCAATAGGCATTAGGAGGTAGGAAATAAATAGGCCATAGGAGCGAATAATTATAATTTAGCAGATTAACACTGGAGTGATAAATGAGCAGATGATGATGTGCAAAGTAGCAGATAATTAAATAAAATAAAAACAGTATGGGGATGAGGTAGGTAGATTGGGTGGGCTATTTACAGATGGACTATGTACAGCTGCAGCGATCGGTTAGCTGCTCAGATAGTTGATGTTTAAAGTTGGTGAGGGAAATAAGTCTCCATCTGCAGCAATTTTTGCAATTCGTTCCAGTCACTGGCAGCAGAGAACTGGAAGGAAAGGCGGCCAAATGAGGTGTTCGCTTTGGGGATGATCAGTGAGATATACCTGCTGGAACGTGTGCTACGGGTGGGTGTTGTTATCGTGACCAGTGAACTGAGATAAGGCGGAGCTTTACCTAGCATAGACTTGTAGATGACCTGGAGCCAGTGGGTCTGGTGATGAATATGTAGTGAGGGCCAGCCGACTAGAGCATACAGGTCGCAGTGGTGGGTGGTATAAGGTGATTTGGTAACAAAACAGATGGCACTGTGATAGATTGCATCCAGTTTGCTGAGTAGAGTATTGGAAGCTATTTTGTAGATGACATCGCCGAAGTCGAGGATCGGTAGGATAGTCAGTTTTACTAGGGTAAATTTGGCGGAGTGAGTGAAGGAGGCTTTGTTGCAAAATAGAAAGCCGATTCTAGATTTGATTTTGGATTGGAGATGTTTAATATGAGCCTGGAAGGAGAGTTTACAGTCTAACCAGACACCTAAGTATTTATAGTTGTCCACATATTTTTAGGTCGGAACCGTCCAGGGTGGTGACGCTAGTCGGGCGGGTGCGGGCAGTGAACGGTTGAAAAGCATGCATTTGGTTTCACTAGCGTTTAAGAGCAGTCGGAGGCCACGGGAGGAATGTTGTATGGCATTGAAGCTCGTTTGGAGGTTAGTTAGCACAGTGTCCAAGGAGGGGCCAGAGGTATACAGAATGGTATTGTCTGCGTAGAGGTGGATCAGGAAATCGCCTGCAGCAAGAGCGACATCATTGATATACACAGAAAAGAGTCAGCCCGGGAATTGAACCCTGTGGTACCCCCATAGAGACTGCCAGAGGTCCGGACAAAATGGAGTGGAGGTGTATTTGGAGGGCAAGTTGGTCAGGATAATGTCTATGAGGGTGCCCATGTTTACGGATTCAGGTTCTGCTGTTGACATGCATGAAACCAAGGCTTTTTCGATCACAGAAGTCTACAAATGAGGGTGCCTGGGGACACGCAGGGCCTGGGTTTACCTCCACATCACCTTTGGAACAGAGGTGGAGTAGGATGAGGGTACGGCTAAAGGCTATCAAAACTGGTCGCCTAGAGAGTTGGGGACAAAGAATAAAAGAAGCAGATTTCTGGGCGTGGTAGAATAGATTCAGGGTATAATGTGCAGACAGGGTTATGGGGGGGTGCGGGTACAGCGGAGGTAAGCCCAGGCACTGAGTGATGATAAGAGATGTTGTATCTCTGGACATGCTGTTTATAATGGGTGAGATCACCGAATGTGTGTGAGGTGGGACAAAGGAGGTATCAGAGGTATGATGAGTGAACTAGGGGCTCCATTGTAAACTGAAACAATGATAACTAACCTAAACAACAGTATACAAAGCATATTGACATTTGAGAGAGACATACAGCGAGGCATAAAGTAATCACAGGTGTTGATTGGGAGAGCTAGCTAAGACAACAACGGGTGAGACAACAACAGCTAATCAGCTAAAAACAACAGGTAAAATGGCGATGACTGGGCAGAGAGGGTCGGTTAACTACACAAAGAGCCTGAGTTTGCGGCTGGGGCCGACAGATAAACAAAAAATAAACAGAATAGAGTACCGTGATTAATGGACAGTCCAGCAGGCATCAGCTACGTAGATAAGTGATCACAGGGTCCAGGGGGCAGCAATAGATGGAACAGGGAAGCAGTGGAGTAGTCGCTAGCACGCGGGCGACAAGGCGTTTAAAGTTAGTAGCCCGGGGCTAGTAGAAGCGTCTGCTACGAGGTCGGACGGAGGCCGGTTGAAGGCACAGCGGATGGAGTATTCGTCGGCAGACCAGTCGTGGTGGTGCGGCGGGGCGCCGTGTTGACAAAGGATCCAAGCCAGATGGCGAAAGAGGTGTTGTAGTAATTTAGTTTGCGCCCTGCTCACGGCTAACTGGTGCTAGCTTCGGGGCAGGGGCATTAGCCACTTTAGCCACTCGGTAGCAGCGGTGATCCGGTGCCAAGGTCCAGAGCTTAAGGCAAGGATCCGGTGTAGTAGTGTGTTCTAGCCGTGTTTTGCGTATGCAACCAGGTGATGAATGCATGTACCCAGGAGACAACAACCTTGCCTCAGAGCCAGCTCCTTCTTGGCCTCTTGGTCAGCAAATCCAAGTGGATTATTGTTAGTTCAAAGTGGTGACCCCAAAACAAAGATATATAAAAACAAAACAACAAAGAGGCTAAACTAAAGAGGGTAAGTAACAAAAAAACAACACCAACACTGGCTGGACGAGAGGCCTCTGGCCACAGGTGAACAACTGAGTAGGCCCGTGAGGTGGGCCTCAGGGATAGCTTCGGTACTGGGTAACTCGGAGGTTGCTAGCTAGCTGTGAAGATCAGGAGTAATCGTCCAGGGATTACGGCAGTAATCCGGCGTTGTAGTGGAGAGACAGTCCGATACTGGTAGGCTGGCGAGTATTATGCTGGCAAAAAAAAGGCTGGTATCTGTGCAGCAGGTAAAGCCCGCTAGTAGCGGTTAACAATGACTAAATAGCTTGCACACTAATTAGCTGGTTAGCTTCTGATGGCTAGGTGGTTCTTGCTATAAGGTCTAAAAATAAAAAATAATAGCGGTTCCGAATCACATTGGGTGAGGCAGGTTACCGGAAGGTATAATTGAACTAAAATGGAAGAGAGATTGAAAATAAAATTGAAATATATACAAAAAAGACGAAAAATACACAAGTACACGAGAGGATGAACAAAACACATCTGCACTGCTACGCCATCTTGGATGAACATATCCAGTAACCACATCATATGATATAGCAATCTGATGCCTGACTGTGCAGATGATGTCTGCAATACTGTCTGCCTGGAATGCAACCACTATCAGGGAGGGGCCAAGCTTACCTGTGCAATTGTGACCTCATCTGATGGTAGACGAAGATTCAGTTTAAGCACACCTTGATCCAACTTGATCTTGTGTTCTTGCTTTTCAAGAACCATCTGCCTCACTGTGTGTGGAAAAGAAAATTACTTTTGCCTTGTACTAAAGCTTCAAAGTTTGAAACTAGTAAATAAAAATCACAGACGTGGGACTGTTCAGTATAATATCAAATTGTTACTTCAGGGGAGAGGAATTTGTAGCAATTCCCCTCAGATTAAAGACATTCTGAGATTTGAAAAAGAGCAAAATGGTGTCCATGTCACTTGCTTTGTTATAAAGATGAGCAATGGGGCCAAATGTACCCCCTCTCAAATTTATAGACAGCATTCTATATGCAAAGACAGAGTCATCCAACAGATAGTATTACCCATGTTTATAATATTATGTAGAATGAGGGATATCTTGAAAGATTTTTTATCACTGTTTATACAAGGGAATTATAGTCTGTATTAAACAATTCAATAATATATGTCTTATTGATCACTATCTTTGTGTATATGGTATTAACCCATTAAGGATGCAACCTATAATTGCATTGAAATTATATTATTATTATTGTCATTATTATTAATATTAAGCCTAACTACATGGTCTGTAACCTGATTTGGTGTGTGCATAAATGAGAGGTAAGCGTATGCGACCAGGTGATGAATGCATGTACCCAGGAGACAACAACCTTGCCTCAGAGCCAGCTCCTTCTTGGCCTCTTGGTCAGCAAATCCAAGTGGATTATTGTTAGTTCAAAGTGGTGACCCCAAAACAAAGATATATAAAAACAAAACAACAATGAGGCTAAACTAAAGAGGGTAAGTAACAAAAAAACAACACCAACACTGGCTGGACGAGAGGCCTCTGGCCACAGAATGCCAATCATCTTGATGCTACCAGCTGTTATGCTTATTAGGCTTCTTGGCAGAGCACAGCCTGTGACCTGGTTGGTGCTGTCACCTGGGGATTGAGTGTTGACCTGAGTGTCACCTGAGTGTGTGGTAGTCTTCTTGTCTATGTCCTAAAACTAAACTTCCGCCCCATTTCATAACATCTATTATTATTATTAATAATGGATGTTACCAAGTACAAGGACATTCTTCACTGGAAAGTACCATGTAATGTGTTGGTCCCATGTTGCGCGAGCTGAAATAAAATATCCCAGAAATGTTCCATATGCCAAAATGCTTCTCTATCATATTTTGTACATCCTGTTAGTGAGCATTTCTCCTCTGCCAATATAATCCATCCACTTGAAAGATGTGGCATATCAAAAAAGCTGCTTAAACAGCATGGTCATTACACAGGTGCACCTTGTGCTGGGGACAATAAAAAGCCACTAAAATGTGCAGCTTTGTCACACAACACAATGCCACAGATGTGATGGTGCAATTGGCATGCTGATTGCAGGAATGTTCAGCAGAGCTATTGCCAGAGAATGTAATGTCAATTTCTTTATCATAAGCTGCCTCCAAGGTCGTTTTAGAAAATTTGGCAGTACCTCCAACCAGCCTCATAACCGCAGACTGCAGATATGGCGTTGTTTGAGTGAGCAGTTTGCTGATGTCAACGTTGTGAACAAAGTGCCCCACGGTGGCGGTTGGGTTATGGTATGGGCAGGCATAAGCTACGGACAACGAACACAATTGCATTTTATTGATGGTAATATGAATGCACAGAGACACCGTGACGAGACCCTGAGGCCCATTGTCCTGCCATTCGTCCGCCACCATCCCTTCATGTTTCAGCATGATAATGCACAGCCCCATGCAAGGTTCTGTACACAATTCCTGGAAGGAGAAAATGTCCCAGGTCTTCCATGGCCTGTATACTCACCAGACATGTCACCCATTAAGCATGTTTGGGATGCTCTGGATTGACATGTACGACAGGATTTTCCAGTTCCTGACAATATCCAACAACTTTACACAGCCATTGAAGAGGAGTGGGACAACATTCCACGTTCCACAATCAACTCTATGCGAAGGAGCTGCGTCGTACTGCATGAGGCAAATGATGGTCACACCAGATACTGACTGGTTTTCTGATCCACACCCCTACCTTTTTTGAAGGTATCTGTGACCAACAGATGCATATCTGTTTTCCCAATCATGTGAAATCCATAGATTAGGGTCTAATTTATTTATTTAAATGGAGTGATTTCTTTATATGAACCGAGACTCAGTAAAATCTTTGAAATTGATGCATGTTGCATTTATAGTTTTATTCAGTATATTTCCATAATGTGATTTTAGTGCCAAAGATGATATTTTTTTATAACCCTGTTAGGAGTTGATGTTATTCTTCAATAACACAGACCCTAAAGCAAATCAGGGGGAGAAAAATAGGTTTGTTCAAAGAGATCAAATCATAGTTGTTATGCTGGGAAGCAGATGGTAGATGTTTATTATTCCCTGTCCTCAATGGTTTCTCCTTTGAACAAAGAGACAGGATGTAGTTTATAACCCAACCCTAGCCAGTGGTAGACCAATTAGAATTCCATCTCAGTCTCCAGACTTCAAACCTATTGAAAACCAGTGGTTTGAATTGAAGAGGGCAGTCCATAGGCACAGACGAAGGATATCAAGGATCTGGAAAGACTCCATATCGAGGAATGGTCTATGATCCCTCCTAATGTCTTCTCTAATCTCATTAAATATTTGAGAAAATTGGTCCTGAGCCAGCTCCTTCTTGATCGGCCAGTTCAAGCAGATCATTTTTTGTTCAGAGTTCGTGACCCAAAATAAACATATATTAAAAGGAAATAACAAAGAGGCATGCAAGTAAATAAATACAATTAAAATAGAGAGCAGCTCGCTTACTAATTAACAATATAACATTATACAATATCTTAACTTGTTTTTCAGGTTTATCATGATTTTCTTAAAGATAGACAAGCTGAGCTCATGATGTATAGGTCTGCCAAGTATGCTCAAAGTGAAACTAGAAAGAACATGCAAATACAGTTTCACTTTCTATTTGAAATCATGTGCAAAATGTTAGTGTGTAATGAAAAACTTTTGTTTTACAAGAACAGTGTCATGCCCTACAGTTTTTATTTTCCATTATTATTTAGAATATCTATGATAAAAGATCATAACCTAATTTGTGGAAAAAATGACTGGCCTTTTTATAACTTACCCTCTGCAGTCCGGAACCACACAACTGCTCCTTGTCCTTTTGAGATTTCATATTCAACTAGACAATCACCGCCGTTGGATGACTTTTTACTTTGAAAATATTTAACCAACTTGTTTTTAAGTTTAGGAATATCTGGGTTTCCTTCGAGCTCAACCAGCACGGAAAATAAGTATGATTCAGCCATTGCTGCTGGACACGAACTGAACAAATTTACTGCAGGGTGGGTGTCTTGGTTCTAGTTTCACTTTCGCTTCTTGCTCTATTCATAATGAGAACAAAATGTTACAAAAGCGCAAGTCATTCAAACACCACATGGCCAAAGGTATGTGGACACGCGTTCAAATGAGTGGATTCAGCTTTTCCAGCCACACCTGTTGCTGACAGGTGAATAAAATCGAGCACACAGCCATGCAATCTTCATAGACAATCATTGGCAGTAGAATGGCCCGTATTGAGGAGCTCAGTGACATTCAACGTGGCACCGTCACAGGATGCCACTTTTACAACAAGTCAGTTTGTCAAATTTCTGGCCTGTTAGAGCAGCCCCTGTCAACTGTAAGTGCTTCTAGGAGCAACAATGGCTCAGCCAGCCGTGAAGTGGTAGGCCACACATGTTCACAGAATGGGAACACTGTCACGTTCTGACCTTAGTTCCTTTGTTATGTCTTTGTTTTAGTTTGGTCAGGGCGTGAGTTGGGGTGGGTAGTCTATGTTCTTTTTTCTATGTTGTGTTTATGTGTTTGGCCTGGTATGGTTCTCAGTCAGAGGCAGGTGTCGTTCGTTGTCTCTGATTGAGAATCATACTTAGGTAGCCTTTTCCCACCTGTGTTTGGTAGTTGATTATTTTCTGTTTTAGCGTTTTACGCACCTTACAGGACTGTTTCGGTTTTCGTTTATTTTCACGTTATTTTGTATTTCAGTGTTCAGTATAATAAATCATCATGAACACATACCACGCTGCGCATTGGTCCGACATTTCAAACTCCTCCTCAGAGGAGGACTAAGAATTCCGTTACAGAATAACCCACCAACCAAGGACCAAGCAGCGTTGTATCGGGCAGCAGCAATCTCTGGACTCATGGACATGGGAGGAGATTTTGGATGGAAAAGGACCCTGGGCACAGGCTGGGGAAAGCTGAGCTGCGGCGATATGAGGAGGCAGCACGGCAGCGCGACAGGCAGCCCCAATATTTTTTTGGGGGGAAGGCACACGGGGAGTCTGGCAGAGTCAGGTTGGAGACCTGAGCTCACTCCTCGTGCTTACTGAAAGTAGCGCAGTATTGGTCAGGCACCATGTTATGCGGTCAAGCGCACGGTGTCGGCCAGCCCCCCACAAGTGCCAAGCGAGAGTGTGCATCCAGCAAGGGCGTGTTGTGCCAGCCCAGCGTGTTTGGTCTCCAGTACGCCGTTTCGTCCCCGTATCCTGCGCCGGCGCTGCGTGCTGTGTCTCCAGGGCACTGGGAGGGTGCAGTGTGTCCTATGCCTGCGCTCCGTTACAACCACAGAGTGCTAAAGCGCGTAGCGTGTAAAAATGGTGTGTCCTCGGTTGCAACACTCACTACCGAGTTCCAAACTGCCTCTGGAAGCAACGTCAGCACAAGAACGGTTCATTTAGAGCTTCATGAAATGTGTTTCTATGGCCAAGCAGCCACACACAGGTCTAAAATCCCCATGCGTGATCCCAAGCGTCGGCTGGAGTGGTGTTAACCTCGCCATTATTGGACTCAGTAGCAGTGGAAACGCATTCTCTGGAATGATGAATCACGCCTCACCTGGGTTTGGCGGATGCCAGGAGAATGCTACCTGCCCAAATGCATAGTGTCAACTATAAAGTTTGGTGGAGGAGAAATAATGATCTGGGGCTGTTTTTCATGCTTCAGTCTCGGCCTTGAATGAGATGTTCGACAAGCAGGTGTCCACATACTTTTTTTTATTTACAAGTACAGTAGTTTAAAAAACAAATACAAAAATGCAGATTTATATAAGATTTTCCCATTTGAATTGAATGAGAATCAAGGGCTTCTTACTTTGTATTATTTCATACTTTACTTTCATTAAAGCCTCTTGTATTTACTTTCCATCATTTAGAATATCTATGATAAAGCATCATAACCTAATTTGTATAATTTCTTTTGTTGACTTTTTATAACTTACCCTCTGCAGTCCGAAACTGCACAACTGCTCCTTGTCCTTTTGAGATTTCATATTCAACTAGACAATTACCGACGTTGGATGACTTTTTACTTTGAAAATATTTAACCAACTTGTTTTTTAGTTTACGAAAATCTGGATTTTTTTCGAGCTCAACCAGCACGGAAAATAATTATGCTTCTGCCATTCTGTGGCGACCCGTTATTCCGGGCAGGTGGGGCAGAGACCCACCTGTTTTGAGCCCCACTTGTTTTGCTAGAAAATTAAAAAATATATTTTTAAATAATTGTTTTTTTGGGGGGGGTTGTTGATAAGGGAATTTATATGTTTAAGGTAATGACTAAAGAATTCCACCCTGAAACGTAATTATTAGATTATCTTCTTATGGCTGAGATCCGCTAACGGGATCGATATGACAACAGCCAGTGAAATTGCAGGGCGCCAAATTCAAACAACAGAAATCTCTTTATTAAAATTCCTCAAACATACAAGTATCTTATACCATTTTTAAGGTAATCTTGTTGTTAATCCCACCACAGTGTCCGATTTCAAAAAGGCTTTACAGCGAAGCACACCAAACGATTATGTTAGGTCACCGCCAAGTCACAGAAAAACACAGCCATTTTTCCAGCCAAAGAGAAAAAACAGTCATTTTTCCAGACAAAAAGCAGAAATAGAGATAAAATTAATCACTAACCTTTGATGATCTTCATCAGATGACACTCATAGGACTTCATGTTACACAACACATGTATGTTTTGTTCAATAAAGTGCATATTTATATCCAAAAATCTAATTTTACATTGGCGTGTTATGTTCAGTAGTTCCAAAACGTGGTGATTTTGCAAAGAGCCACACAAATTCACAGAAATACTCATAATAAACATTGATAAAAGATACAACTATTATACATGGAAATTTAGATAAACTTCTCCTTAATGCAACCGCTGTGTCAGATTTTAAAAAAACTTTACGGAAAAAGCATACCATGCAATAATCTGAGTTCAGCGCTCAGAGACCAAAGCAGCCAAACAAATATCCGCCATGTGGAGTCCACAGAAGTCAGAAATAGCATTATAAATATTCACTTACCTTTGAGGATCTTCATCAGAATGCACTCCGAGGAATCCCAGTTCCACAATCAATGTTTGATTTGTTCGATAAAGTTCGTAATTTATGTCCAAATACCTCCTTTTTATTAGTGTGTTCAGCCCAGTAATCCAAATTCATGACGCGTGAGCAGACGGCCAGACTAAAAGTCAAAAAGTTCCGTTGCATGTCATAGAAACATGTCAAACGAAGTATAGAATCAATCTTTAGGATGTTTTTAACATAAATCTTCAATAATGTTCCAACCGGAGAATTCCTTTGTCTGTAGAAATGCAATGGAAAGCAAGCTAACTATCACATGAACGCGCATGGTCAGCTCATGGCTGCTGGCAGACCTCTGACTCATTCCCCTTTCATTCGGCCCCCCTTCACAAGGTTCTAAAGGACCTAAAGAACAAGGTTCTAAAGACTGTTGACATCTAGTGGAAGCCTTAGGAAGTGCAAGATGACCAATTTCCCACTGTATCTTCAATCGGGGATGAGTTGAAAAGCTACAAACCTCAGATTTCCCACTTCCTGTTTGGATTGTTTCTCAGGTTTTTGCCTGCCATATGAGTTCTGTTATACTTACAGACATCATTCAAACAGTTTTAGAAACTTCAGATTGTTTCCAATCCAAATATACTAATAATATACATATATTAGCAACTGAGACTGAGTAGCAGGCAGTTTATTCTGGGCACCTCTGGGCACCTTATTCATCCAAGCTACTCAATACTGCCCCCAGCCATAACAAGTTATGTAACATGTATAATGAATAATTAGACAAACTTAACTATTAGTAATTATTCGATTATGTAATATGTATAATGAATTAGAATGATAAACTTCAGTCTAATACGGTTTGGTCGAGACAAGTAGAAATGTGTGTGTGACTAAGAAAATACAGAGAACAATTAAACTGTGCATGACCTGACCTGGTTAGAACTCTGAGAAACTTACGTCAGGAAAGGGAGTCCTGTCAAGGTCCCTCTAATCTCGGGAGGATGGAACTGCCAGCTTTGTAGTGATAAACGAATGGTGAGAACTATGGGGAAAGATACATCCCACCTACTGTTTGTGTGTCTGTATGTGCGTGTAGGAGGTAGGGAGAGGGTGAGTTATAAAACGGCATGTCTTTGTATTTTGGACTTCAGAACGTTCTCGTGAATAGCTTTACGGACCTTTTGCATAAACTGAGTCTTTGCCTAATTATTATTAAACCCAGGGTCTTACAAACCTCGGGGATTGGTCAAAGCTTAAATAGGTGTTAGTTATTATCATGGGGATTGAAAGTTCTTGTGACAGTTTGGTCCAGATCTCAATATCTTTTTCTGTCGTTCCATGGAGACTGTCACGCCCTGACCTTAGATATCTCTGCTTTTCTGTATATTTTGGTTAGGTCAGGGTGTGACTAGGGTGGGTACTCTAGTTTTTGTAAGTCTAGGGTTGTTGTATGTCTAGGGGTTTTTGTATGTCTATGTTGGCTTGATATGGTTCCCAATCAGAGATAGCTGTTTATCATTGTCTCTGATTGGGGATCATATTTAGGTAGCCATTTTCCTAATTTGTGTTGTGGGATCTTGTCTATGTATAGTTGCCTTAGTGCACACCAGTAGCTTCACGTCTAGTTTGGTTGTTTGTTGTTTTGTTCAGTGAGTTTCAGTTTCTTAAAATATGTGGAACTCTATGCACGCTGCGCCTTGGTCTCATCATTACGACGATCGTGACAGAGACACCAAAACCGTGCATGGGTGCATGAAATATCTGTAGATTAAAGACCTGGCCCCAGTCTGAGGGTTCTTTACAGGCCGGTGGTGAACTGGTGCATGACAGAAACGGTGACGAGATCCAACCAACAATGAAACCTCAGCTGCAAAAATAATGTCAGTGCTCTTTATTCATGGATACATGGGATAATATCTGTATGATTGCCTTAAGGGTCCGAGCAAAATACCAGCCTTAGTAAAGTTGAACATTTATTTTGAGGCCGTTAACTCTACAGCTACAGCACTCACCAGTTTTCTTCCCAGAAGTCCATAGGTCATCCCTGTAGACTGACCAAAACGAATGCCTTACAGCTAAGTTATCAACTTAGAATAGTACCCTAAGCAACACCCGCAAATTAGGAAAGCCCTAGATATGACATTAGACAATGCCATGATAGGGTCATTTTGCCAAGACCATGGACGTAGATAGAATACAGTCCAATTAGATGATTAAGGGGGCATAACTATATTTTGTTTTGTTTATGCTTTCGTTCATTTTGTTTCATTTTCTTCGGCACATAGAAAGTGATAGAGCCATAAACAACTTCCCCATACAACCATCAGTTAGTGCCACAATGCCACTCATTTGGGAGGAAATGTAATGATATATTTCATGAGTGTGCGTTGTTAACATCTGCCTAAGTTACTGCCCAGATCTTCCAGTCTGGACGACCAGACGACGGGTCCGGAACGGCGATCCCAATCCTGACATCCGCTGCCCAGCCATGGAGCTGACTTGTTCCTTTGCAGACACCCTACCAGGGTCGACCACACCAGAGGGGGGACTGCAACAGCGATCACCAACTGGACATCTGCTGTCCAGCCATGGAGTGGATTTAATTTGCCTACCAGGGTTTCTGCGAACATGCAGGTTAATTTGCAACATGCAGGTTAATTGCAAGATTGAACCCACTGTCATGACGTTGGCCTGGGGGTAGGTTTATGACAGTCATAAATACCTCTTCCCCCCCTTTTCCTCTCTCTACCCTTCTGATGTTACATTTGCAAAACCCTTGGTTAACATAGAGATTCTGGGAACATCAGAAGGTGGGGGGAAATGAACTATATTCTGGTAATCAGACCAATTGAACATATGCGGTGGTACTTAATGAATATGATGTCAGTTCGTGGAAAGTCTACACATCAGAGTTATCAGATTCACGTGGAATTGTTGTTCAACTTAAATGCTTGAATATGAAATGTTTTGTGATGGGTTGAAATGTGATTTTAGCTTCTAAAATGTGAGATATGATAAGATAGGGCTCTGCTCACTCAGTGGCCCGCCCATGTGAAGAGACATCGTTTGTAAACTATGAAACACACTCCTTTTCTCCCTTCCTATATAAAGCCTTGACGACAATATAACCTCCTGTTCCGAAGATGTGAGGACGACGGTCTGATGTCAGAATGGTTCAGATAATACCTACAGAATGAAGCCAATATCAGCGTGAGCTTTGGTTGCGAATGGTATCACACAACGACGTTACTACAACGTATCCAATTGACCACCAGAGACATTCTTCAAAGGACTCGGTTGGGCAACACGGCCTTCCATCTACCACCAACCTACCGAAGCGCAGCTCAGAGTAAATATTTATTGCATTTTCCTTTCCAAATGGGTGGTAATTTAGAATGCATAAGATACTGTATTTACGATAGCACAGCTTCTTCATTTTGTTCCTCAGTGTTCCCGCTCTTTCACTCAAACCCAGCCCCTTTTCTTTTGTGTAACAAGCTGTCATCTCTGTTCCGCCCGCTAGGGACGTTTTCCTTTATGGCATAATTTGTAATCAAGTTATGATTTAATTATGTGTATGTGTAATTCTGTGTGATTAGTTAGGTATTTAGTAAATAAATGATTAAACCCAATTTTGTATTGCTGATTCAACTTGGGAGCCAGGGTTCGTGCAGATAACCAAGAATTTACAACTTTCAGATGAGACTGAATTAAGATGACGATTAATATTGACTGCTATTGATGTCAAATATTACTAGGCCTTTAAGAGTTTATTCGGAAGATAACAGCTCTATAAATATTATTTCATGGTTCCCCGACTCTCTAGTTAATTACATTTACATGATTAGCTTAATCAGGTAATATTAATTACGGAGAAATTATTTTATAGAATAGCATGTCATATCACTTAATCCGGCATAGCCAAAGACACAACACATTGTTTGCTAGATGGTTACACTAGTGCATTCAGAGCCAGCTAGTGGCTAGCTACACTACAAACTTAATTTACCAGGTTCCCGTGAAGCAATTATGATGACAATCCACCACAACATACCCGAGATTGGCCTGATTAGCAACGGGTAGACTGTAATGAATTTCATTGTGTATTAAAAACCCAGTTGGAGATCATTGTTTGGGGTTTTCTCCAGTGGTTTGAATGGGGAATTGGGCTTCCTGGTAAAATGTAGACAGAGGTTGCAACAGTAACCTAGGTGGTGGGCTAAACAAAAGGTCAATTGAAAGTAAAGGTTTTGGAATCAATTAAGAATATTATCAATGGTCAGAGGTTTAGAGACATAGATACTATATACAGTACTAGGGCTGGGCAATATGGCCAAAATATTATATCACAGTATTTTTTTTTTTTTTACGGTATGATGGTATTTTATGTTTTTTAATAATAACATTTCTAAATCTGCCCTGAGTAGTGCGTGACCCTAGGGTGGCAACACATACATTCTAAGTGATTTCAATGGATGTTTCTCCATTCTGATTGTTTCATACTGTTCAATTCAACTTCAACCCCAAAAAGTCATACTTTTCATCATTTTCTGCATATGAGATCATTTCTACACTTGGGTTGGGTTGCACGATATGGGCAAGCAATCTGTGCCTTATTTTTAACCAAATGTTGCAATTTGACTTGCGATTTAGAGCAAAACACTTGGGTTAACTGTTGGAATCACGAAAATAGAATGTATATTCTAATTATATAGTTTGAATATAATAGTGGACACTTTTAATACAGTGTTGTTTGACATGACAACGAATGAAAATGCCAGGGAGGAGTTATTGTGACAGGGTAGGAACTAAAGTGTTGATAAGTGTTTCCTAAGGGACCCGATAATCTTTGGCTACATTGAATGTTTTCTCTTAGCTACTTTGGCTACATGTAGTTAACATATACTTGCTTTGCATTTACCTCTTTAATTTAGAAGATACTGTTGCACAAACAACATGCTGATTTAGGTCTACACCATCACTGGTACTATCAGGCTGTATAGCTAATTACGCTTGCTCTTACTCAGTAACATCCGCTAACCCCATTCCGTACAAATGTGCGCAACCGCGACATTCAAACTAGGCTGCAAAGAAAACTAATGGGACTGTAGCGACTATGTTGACATCAAAATCTGAGGTTTCTATGTTTCTATTCAAGCGTTGATTAACATGGTAATGGCTCTATAGTATTGGAGAAAAGTTGAAAAAAACTGACCCCTCCAACGATGTATGTTACATCGTGACGTGTCATGGCGTAACGTACAGCACGCATAGAGCAACTAATTCTGTCTTACAGCCTCTCTCCACCAGGTGCAGCACTTCTCTCACCATTTAAAAACAAGAAAAAGACAGGGACAGGGTAAGGGGGATACCTAGTCATTTTTTGCATCATCAATGCAAGCTATCATGACTCTCAAAATACGTTGTTTACTTCTGAAGATCACTTTAGCACCGCCCTAAAAACCCGATTCAAATTCGACACAAACCTTCAAATAGGTATGTACAGTTGAAGTCTAAAGTTTACATACGCTTTGGTTGGAGTCATTAAAACTTCTCTGGGATATGTGGGACGCTAGCGTCAGCAGCCAGTGAAATTGCAGGGTGCCAAATTCAAAACAACAAATCCAATAAATAAAATTCCTGAAACATACAAGTATTATACACCATTTTAAATATAAACTTCTCATTAATCCAGCCACAGTGTCTGATTTCAAAAAGGCTTTACGGCGAAAGCACACCTTGTGATTATGTTAGGTCAGCACCTAGCCACAGAAAAACATACAGCCATTTTCCAAAGAAGGAGAGGTGTCACAAAAGTCAGAAATAGCATTATAAATATTCACTTACCTTTGATGATCTTCATCGGAATGCACTCCCAGGAATCGCAGTTCCACAATAAATGTTTGTTTTGTTCGATAAAGTCCATCATTTATGTCCAAATACTTCCTTTTTGTTTGCACGTTTATCCCAGTAATCCAAATGCTCAATGTGTGATCACTTAGTTCAGATGAAAAGTAAAAAAAAAGTTATATTACAGTTCGTAGAAACATGTCAAACGATATATAGAATCAATCTTTAGGATGTTTTTATCATAAATCTTCAATAATGTTTCAACTGGACAATTCCTTTGTCTTTAGAAATGAAAAGGAACGCAGCTAACTCTCACAGCAGCACTCCTGACTTAGCTCATGGCATTCTGCCAGACACCTGATTCAAACAGCTCTTCTCTCCCCCTTCACAGTAGAAGTCTAAAACAAGGTTCTAAAGCCTGTTGACATTGAGTGGAAGCCTTAGGAAGTGCAATATGGACACTGTATATTGAATAGGCAAAGACTTGAAAACCTACAAACCTCAGATTTCCCACATCCTGTTTGGATTTTTTTCTCAGGTTTTTGCCTGCCATATAAGTAGCAACATTTATTAAATTATCTTTGATTAGGGTTAAGCTTGGGATAGATTTATTCAGATTTTGATTAATATCTTAAGGTGATAATGAAATGCCAAAATTCTTACAAATGAGAAGATTTTGTAATGTAAGAGATTTGCATTTGTAAATTCACTCTAGAGTGTCAGAATGCACTCAGAGTGTGCTCTGGGCGTTTGTAAATTCACTCTAGAGTGTCAGAATGCACTCAGAGTGTGCTCTGGGCATTTGTAAATTCACTCTAGAGTGTCAGAATGCACTCAGAGTGTGCTCTGGGCGTTTGTAAATTCACTCTAGAGTGTCAGAATGCACTCAGAGTGTGCTCTGGGCGTTTGTAAATTCACTCTAGAGTGTCAGAATGCACTCAGAGTGTGCTCTGGGCGTTTGTAAATTCACTCTAGAGTGTCAGAATGCACTCAGAGTGTGCTCTGGGCGTTTGTAAATTCACTCTAGAGTGTCAGAATGCACTCAGAGTGTGCTCTGGGCGTTTGTAAATTCACTCTAGAGTGTCAGAATGCACTCAGAGTGTGCTCTGGGCGTTTGTAAATTCACTCTAGAGTGTCAGAATGCACTCAGAGTGTGCTCTGGGCGTTTGTAAATTCACTCTAGAGTGTCAGAATGCACTCAGAGTGTGCTCTGGGCGTTTGTAAATTCACTCTAGAGTGTCAGAATGCACTCAGAGTGTGCTCTGGGCGTTTGTAAATTCACTCTAGAGTGTCAGAATGCACTCAGAGTGTGCTCTGGGCGTTTGTAAATTCACTCTAGAGTGTCAGAATGCACTCAGAGTGTGCTCTGGGCGTTTGTAAATTCACTCTAGAGTGTCAGAATGCACTCAGAGTGTGCTCTGGGCGTTTGTAAATTCACTCTAGAGTGTCAGAATGCACTCAGAGTGTGCTCTGGGCGTTTGTAAATTTAGAACGTTGTCAGATTGGAGTAGCGTTGGAGCTTTGAGTCTTGGAATAGGGTTGATCCGAGCATTCTGACCTCACAATGGCAGTCAAGCACACAAGCTAACTGGCTAAAGTTGGCTAGCTTGTTAGCTACTTACAGACATACAGTAAACAAGAGAAAAACACTCTCTAACCCTTTGTATTCCATATTTTAGGCAGATGTTTACTTACACCTGTCAGAACAACCAAGTTTAGGGCGTTTTGTAAATTCCTTAATTATTCTGCGCTCTAAAATTGGAGTAGATTGCCAAGGTGAATTTATGAACACTATATATATATATATATATATATATATATATATAGAAAAATGTTTCAAAGTGGCAGCATTTATTAAGTTATTAACTTGAAATTAGCTTGGGTAATATCTTGTAAAATGATAATTGAATGATAAAGTTATTGCAAATTAGATATGGAAAAGTACTATAGAAGCAACCTCCACTCTACTGGTGTGTTGGTTAAACATACAATGGTATTTTTTTCATGGCCAAATCACATTTATCTCCTTGGAAGATATGAAACAAACAGACAATCATAATCTCAGTAAAAATATCAAATTACGTGTTTGTGCTACCAAACCAACTTTATAAGAAGTTTCACAAATAGGTTATATTTTACCCCCAAATTCCATGACCTGGATGCAGTTCAATGCGTGATTAATATAATCCACCAATACATTTCTTGGTAGTCCAACAAATACTGCATTCAGGTTGTAAATCACAGCTGGCCTGGTACATTGTTTGCTGCCTCCACCCATTCGGAATGATCACTGTTTCAGTCTCAATGACTCAATACTTTGGACAAAAACAGACAAATGTAACTAAGGCTGGTAATGTGTTAGCTACAGTAGCTAACTTTCTAGCTGCTGGGAGGATGTCATGTCATTGGGTGTGGGAAACTTTTACCCCCCTTTTCAGTGGCTACAGCTATAGTTGCATGTGTCATTTGGTTAGCTAGGGGAAAATGTGAATCACTTTGCTTGCTAGCTATGGTGAACTTGAATGACTGTTATCCACAGTTAGCATATAT
This sequence comes from Oncorhynchus mykiss, assembly GCF_013265735.2. Classification (NCBI taxonomy): domain Eukaryota; kingdom Metazoa; phylum Chordata; class Actinopteri; order Salmoniformes; family Salmonidae; genus Oncorhynchus; species Oncorhynchus mykiss. The sequence continues at coordinate 88,130,608 of NC_048576.1, read as the reverse complement.
CTTAGTTGTCAATCAAATGTATTTAGGATCGATCAAATTGGCGAGCAGGCAGGCAAGTTCCCATTCAGAGGTCAACATATGGGTTGGAACAATCACTCATTGGCTAGCAAGCGGCAGAAGGGCGAGCAGGCAATTTTGATGGCCAACTACAAGCTGAAAGAGTTTGAGGGTTTATCTACTGTTCCCTTGTTAGATATTTGCATATCTCACTCTGGCTAGCATTAGTTGTTGATCTTGTTATTGTTGCTGATGTGAATAGTCAACTGAGGGAGAGAGAGCCTAACCTTTCATGGTTGTTTGATCAATAGGACTGTAAAGTTCCCAAATGTAATAGGACTCCCATAATATTTGCATATTTGCAGAAATCCATTCAGGTGTATTTTGTGGCTTGTGGACAATGCTTTCTAATTATCTACAGTTGCACTGTTGCTATTGCATGTAAACACAGAGTCCAGTTCAAAGTTCAGTGTCTATAAATTGCCAAAATGCACAGCTGCTTTCCCACTATTTTGCTGTAGAATTTTTACAAATGTCTTACTCCACGTCATTCCCAAACATTCTATGAAAGTATGAAAACGTGAAAAGGACAATATCTAAGTGCTTGCTTGTCAGAAAAAAAGAGAAAAAGTGTGATGTTCTTCTTGGGGTGTATATGAACATATTTTAACAAGGTTTCATTTTGCTAAAACGCTCTGTTCCACTTTAAAAAGTGGTTAGAGTGTTGGACTAGTAACTGGAATGTTGCAAGTTCAAATCCCTGAGCTGACAAGGTACAAAACTGTCATTCTGCCCCTGAACAGGCAGTTAACCTGCTGTTCCTAGGCCGTCATTGAAAAGGAGAATTTGTTCTTAACTGACTTGCCTAGTTAAATAAAGTTAGTAAAAAAAATCATGGGGAGACCATATCCATAATAAACTGCTTACACGGTAAGGAAACCAATATGTAATTTAGGTGAACTACATTTTTAACATTGAGGGAACAGCACCATCAGGTAACAGTGTCATCTAGTGGTCAGAACCTGATAATATCAGGATGTATGATAAGACATAAACCTGACTAACTTCTCTGAACAGGGGGAAAAAAACATCACAACATTTTCTGAGAATACATAAACAGTGGTTCCCAGGAAATGGTTCTCCCTAGTGAGGGAGATGATTCTTGTGTATCTCTAGCTGAGACCTGGTTAGAGATATGTGATGTAGTGTGCCCTTTGCAGGTTGGCTCAAGACCCCTAGAGTTAGCAAGCGCAATAATATTAGCTAGTTAATTGACTTTGTAACACTGAATTTTTATGTCCAAATACTTATGACTTCTTCAAATGGGGGGACTAGATACATCTTCTATTAGTTTTTAAAGGGGAAGTTCAGTATTTTAAAACTTAAGTTGAGGTGTTTCCTCACACTGAAAGTAGTCTATGGTTCTGGAAAACAATTGTAATTTAGCAAAAAATCATTGGTAGTTATAAAACCAACTGAAATCAACTCGATATTCAGTTTGACGTAACTTAAAGATGATTTGGCCATAGAAAAAGAGCATGTTTCATCAATTCACATGTAGAGTGGTGGTTGCTTCTATCGTACAACAGTTTTGTAATGTCTGTAAAACATGTATGACTTTCTTATCTCATTTGCAATAACTTTAGCATTGAATTATCATCTTTCAAGATAGTAATCAAAGTCTGAATCAAATTTTACCTAAGCTAAACCCTAATTCAAGCTAATTTAATTCATGCCTCCACTTTGAAACAAAACATTATGTTCATACTCATATTACATTGTTGCATAATATCAGGATGGGACATAAACCTGACAAAATTAATTACTAATTTCTCTAGATATTGGAAAAAAACGCATCACCAAATTCACATGACATAGGATGAATAACCATCATTACATGTTGTGTATTTAACCCTCTGTTCCCGCCATGTCCTTCTGGACCAAACTTATGGAGTCAGCAGGAGCAGGTCCTCCGGGTATAGGGGTGGAGGAGCGCGGAGCACGCAGCAATGCTCCACTATCTTGGCACCGCCCTGGACCGGGTTGTCCAGACAATGGACCGCTGGGAGAGACAGGGAGTTCTACCAGCGACTCCACCAGCACAACCGGGGTCTCCACTACACGCCCCTTCTCCTGGTCCAAGTGGGATTCATCTTTCCCTTCCCCAGGAATACGATGGAATGACTCTGAACTGCCAGGGGTTCCTGTTGCAGCTAGACTTATACCTGGCAACCGTCCACCCGGCTCCTCCGGGCCGTGAGAGGGTGTCTGCCCTCGTCTCGTGCTTCACCGGGAAAGCCCTGGAGTGGGCCAACGCAGAGTGGAGAGAGCGAGATGTGGCGTTGGACCAGTTTGTGGAGTTCACCCGCCGTTTCCGGGCAGTCTTTGACCACCCGCCTCGAGGGTAGAGCGAGTGCGAGGACGGGAGTTGGCCTGCAGAGACACCACCCTCACATTCAACCAGCTGGTGGACCTGTCCATCCGGCTGGATAACCTGCTGGCTACCTGCGGACATTCAGATCGGGATCTGTTGGTTCCCTCCCCCCGCACCCCCTCTCCAATACCCTAAGAGCTGGGAGGGGCGGTGCGCAGGGAGACCGGAGGGGGTTCCAGCTAGGGCACCATCTGTGGCCGCAGAGGTCACACTGCCGGTCGGTGCCGGGTTGGTTCCTCTGAGTATCGAGGCAGCAGGCAGGGAGCTCTGGCGTCACCCCAGGTGAGTCGGCACCATTCTCACCCAGAGCCCTCTGTTGCACAAATGTTTTTGTATGTAACTTTTCCTGAGTTTTCCCCGTATTCCCAGCATAAGGCGCTCGTCGATTCAGGCGCAGCTGGGACTTTTATAGATACATCGTTCACCCATAGTTTAGTGATCCACATTGTTCCCGTGGTTGTGCCTCTCCCCTTTCACACCTTAAATAGTTTACCATTAGGGTCAGGGTTGATTAGGGAGGCCACCTCTCCTCTGGGCATCGTGACGCAGGGAGGTCACAAGGAGAGAATTAGTCTCTTCCTTATTGACTCTCCTGCGTTTCCCGTGGTGCTAGGCGTACCCTGGTTAGCATGTCATGACACCCACTGTTTCTTGGCCACAGAGGGCTCTCACTGTAACGGGATTCTTCCGTCGAAGGAGAGGAGGACGAAAATGCAGCGTGGTTGAAATTCATGTTTGTTTTTAATAAGAAAACTACACATGAATAAACTACAAAAACAACAAACGTGTAAACCCGAAACAGTCCCATGTGGCACAAACACTGACATAGGAGACAATCACCCACAAACCCCAACACCAAACAGGCTACCTAAATATGGTTCCCAATCAGAGACAATGACTAACACCTGCCTCTGATTGAGAACCATATCAGGCCAAACACAGAAACAGACAAACTAGACACACAACATAGAATGCCCACTCAGATCACACCCTGACCAAACAAAACATAGAAACATACAACGCAAACTATGGTCAGGGTGTGACACTCACAGGGTGGTCGCGAGAGTGCTGGGTGAGATGTTTAGGGGTTTCCGTTTGTGCTACTACGTTGGAAAGTCCAGATCAGGTCTCCACCGTGCGCATTCCCCCTGAATATGCCGATTTGTCTCCAAAAAGAAGGCGACTCAATTACCACCCCGACGCGGCAATTGTGCCATAGATCTCCTGGTAGAAGCTGCACTTCCTAGGAGTAACGTGTAGCCCCTCTCACAGGCGGAGACGGCGGCTATGGAAACATATGTTTCCGAATCCCTGCATCAGGGGTACATCAAATCAAATCCAATATATTTATATAGCCCTTTGTACATCAGCTGATATCTCAAAGTGCTGTACAGAAACCTAGCCTAAAACCCCAAACAGCAAGCAATGCAGGTGTAGAAGCACGGTGGCTAGGAAAAACTCCCTAGAAAGGCCAAAACCTAGGAAGAAACCTAGAGAGGAACCAGGCTATGAGGGGTGGCCAGTCCTCTTCTGGCTGTGACGGGTGGAGATTATAACAGAACATGGCCAAGATGTTCAAATGTTCATAAATGACCAGCATGGTCAAATAATATTAATCACAGGCAGATCAGTTGAAACTGGAGCAGCAGCACGGCCAGGCGGACTAGGGACAGCAAGGAGTCATCATGCCAGGTAGTCCTGAGGCATGGTCCTAGGGTTCAGGTCCTCCGAGAGAGAGAAAGAAAGAGAGAATTAGAGAGAGCATGCTTAAATTCACACAGGACACCGGATAAGACAGGAGAAGTACTCCAGATATAACAAACTGACTCTAGCCCCCCGACACATAAACTACTGCAGCATAAATACTGGAGGCTGAGACAGGAGGGGTCAGGAGACACTGTGGCCCCATCCGATGATACCCCCGGACAGGGCCAAACAGGAAGGATATAACCCCACCCACTTTGCCAAGGCACAGCCCCCACACCACTAGATCACATCAGTGACTCAACCCACTCAAGTGACGCACCCCTCCTAGGGACGGCATGAAAGAGCACCAGTAAGCCAGTTACTCAGCCCCTGTAATAGGGTTAGAGGCAGAGAATCCCAGTGGAAAGAGGGGAACCGGCCAGGCAGAGACTGCAAGGGCGGTTCGTTGCTCCAGAGCCTTTCCGTTCACCTTCACACTCCTGGGCCAGACTACACTCAATCATATGACCCACTGAAGAGAGGAGTCTTCAGTAGACTTATGGGTTGAGACCGAGTTTGCATCTCTCACATGGGTAGGAAGACCATACCATAAAAATTGAGCTCTATAGGTGAAAGCCCTGCCTCGAGCTGTTTGCTTAGAAATTCTAGGGACAATTAGGAGGCCTGCGTCTTGTGACCGTAGCGTACGTGTAGGTATGTACGGCAGGACCAAATCAGAGAGATCGGTAGGAGAAAGCCCATGTAATACTTTGTTAGTTAGCAGTAAAACCTTGAAATCAACCCTTGCCTTGACAGGAAGCCAGTGTAGGGAGGCTAGCACTGGAGTAATATGATCAAATTTTTGGGTTCTAGTCAGGATTCTAGCAGCCGTATTTAGCACTAACTGAAGTTCATTTAGTGCTTTATCCGGGTAGCAGGAAAGTAGAGCATTACAGTAGTCTAACCTAGAAGTGACAAAAGCATGGATTAATTTTTATGCATCATTTTTGGACAGAAAGTTTCTGATTTTTGCAATGTTACGTAGATGGAAAAAAGCTGTCCTTGAAACAGTCTTGATATCAAATCAAATCAAAATCAAATCAAATCACATTTATTTATATAGCCCTTCGTACATCAGCTGATATCTCAAAGTGCTGTACAGAAACCCAGCCTAAAACCCCAAACAGCAAGCAATGCAGGTGTAGAAGCACGGTGGCTAGGAAAAACTCCCTAGAAAGGCCAAAACCTAGGAAGAAACCTAGAGAGGAACCAGGCTATGTGGGGTGGCCAGTCCTCTTCTGGCTGTGCCGGGTGGAGATTATAACAGAACATGGCCAAGATGTTCAAATGTTCATAAATGACCAGCATGGTCGAATAATTATAAGGCAGAACAGTTGAAACTGGAGCAGCAGCACGGTCAGGTGGACTGGGGACAGCAAGGAGTCATCATGTCAGGTAGTCCTGGGGCATGGTCCTAGGGCTCAGGTCAGTTGAAACTGGAGCAGCAGCATGGCCAGGTGGACTGGGGACAGCAAGGAGTCATCATGTCAGGTTGTCCTGGGGCATGGTCCTAGGGCTCAGGTCCTCCGAGAGAGAGAAAGAAAGAGAGAAGGAGAGAATTAGAGAATGCACACTTAGATTCACACAGGACACCAAATAGGACAGGAGAAGTACTCCAGATATAACAAACTGACCCTACCCCCCCGACACAAACTACTGCAGCATAAATACTGGAGGCTGAGACAGGAGGGGTCAGGAGACACTGTGGCCCCATCCGAGGACACCCCCGGACAGGGCCAAACAGGAAGGATATAACCCCACCCACTTTGCCAAAGCAAAGATATGTTCGTCAAAAGAGAGATCAGGGTCCAGAGTAACGCCGAGGTCCTTCACAGTTTCATTTGAGACGACTGTACAACCATTAAGATGAATTGTCAGATTCAACAGAAGATCTCTTTGTTTCTTGGGACCTAGAACAAGCATCTCTGTTTTGTCCGAGTTTAAAAGTAGAAAGTTTGCAGCCATCCACTTCCTTATGTCTGAAACACAGGCTTCTAGCGAGGGCAATTTTGGGGCTTCGCCATGTTTCATTGAAATGTAAAGCTGTGTGTCATCCGCATAGCAGTGAAAGTTAACATTATGTTTTCGAATTACATCCCCAAGAGGTAAAATATATTGTGAAAACAATAGTGGTCCTAAAACGGAACCTTGAGGAACACCGAAATGTACAGTTGATTTGTCAGAGGACAAACCATTCACAGAGACAAACTGATATCTTTCCGACAGATAAGATCTAAACCATGCCAGAACTTGTCCGTGTAGACCAATTTGGGTTTCCAATCTCTCAAAAAGAATGTGGTGATCGATGGTATCAAAAGCAGCACTAAGGTCTAGGAGCACGAGTACAGATGCAGAGCCTCGGTCTGATGCCATTAAAAGGTTATTTACCACCTTCACAAGTGCAGTCTCAGTGCTATGATGGGGTCTAAAACCAGACTGAAGCATTTCGTATACATTGTTTGTCTTCAGGAAGGCAGTGAGTTGCTGCGCAACAGCCTTTTCTAAACATTTTGAGAGGAATGGAAGATTCGATTTAGGCCGATAGTTTTTTATATTTTCTGGGTTAAGGTTTGGCTTTTTCAAGAGAGGCTTTATTACTGCCACTTTTAGTGAGTTTGGTACACATCCGGTGGATAGAGAGCCGTTTATTATGTTCAACATAGGAGGGCCAAGTACAGGAAGCAGCTCTTTCAGTAGTTTAGTTGGACTAGGGTCCAGAATGCAGCTTGAAGGTTTAGAGGCAATGATTATTTTCATCATTGTGTCAAGAGATATAGTACTAAAACACTTGAGTGTCTCTCTTGATCCTAGGTCCTGGCAGAGTTATGCAGACTCAGGACAACTGAGCTTTGAAGGAATACGCAGATTTAAAGAGGAGTCCGTAATTTGCTTTCTAATAATCATGATTTTTTTCCTCAAAGATGTTCATGAATTTATTATTGCTGAAGTGAAAGCCATCCTCACTTGGGGAATGTTGCTTTTTAGTTAGCTTTGCGACAGTATCAAAAATAAATTTCATATTGTTCTTATTTTCCTCAATTAAGTTGGAAAAATAGGATGATCGAGCAGCAGTAAGGGCTCTTCGATACTGCACGGTACTGTCTTTCCAAGCTAGTCGTAAGACTTCCAGTTTGGTGTGGTGCCATTTCCGTTCCAATTTTCTGGAAGCTTGCTTCAGAGCTTGGGTATTTTCTGTATACCAGGGAGCTAGTTTCTTATGAGAAATGTTTTTAGTTTTTAGGGGTGCAACTGCATCTAGGGTATTGCGCAAGGTTAAATTGAGTTCCTCAGTTAGGTGGTTAACTGGTTTTTGTCCTCTGACGTCCTTGGGTAGGCAGAGGGAGTCTGGAAGGGCATCAAGGAATCTTTGTGTTGTCTGTGAATTTATAGCACGACTTTTGATGCTCCTTGGTTGGGGTCTGAGCAGATTATTTGTTGCAATTGCAAACGTGATAAAATGGTGGTCCGATAGTCCAGGATTACGAAGAAAAACATTAAGATTAAGAAACTATGACATTGGGGGACCGGGAGCTGTTGGCTGTCATCAAGGCCTTGAAGGCGTGGAGACATTGGCTAGAGGAGGCTAGACACCCTTTTCTCATCTGTACTGACCACCGCAATCTGGAGTACATCCGGGCAACGAGAAGACTGAACCCTCGGCAGGCAAGGTGGGCCATGTTTTTCACCCATTTTGTGTTCACCCTTTCCTACAGACCAGGCTCCCAGAACGTGAAGGCAGACGCATTGTCCCGGCTGTATGACACAGAGGAGCGGCCCATGGATCCCACTCCCATACTCCCAGCCTCCTGCCTGGTGGCGCCGGTAGTGTGGGAGCTGGACGCGGACATTGTGCAGAGCCCTCTCCCGTTCAGTGTCCCACTGGGCATCTGTAAATCTCGTCTGCTGTTCGTGACCGGTTAATCTATTGGGCCCACACTTCACCCTCCTCTGGTCATCCTGGGATTGGTCGAACAGTGCGCTGTTTGAGCGGGAGGTACTGGTGGCCTACCTTGGCTAAGGACGTGAGGGTTTATGTTTCCTCCTGCTCGGTGTGCGCCCAGTGCAAGGCTCCTAGGCACCTGCCCAGATGGGGGCTACACACCTTAACCGTTCCACAACGGCCTTGGTCGCACCTGGATTTTCCTGGATTTTCTTACCGATCTCCCCCCTCACAGGGTAACACCGTGATCCTGGTCATTGTGGATCGGTTCTCTAAGTCCTGTCGTCTCCTCCCTCTGCGCGGTCTCCCTACGGCCCTACAGACTGCGGAGGCCTTGTTTACGCACGTCTTCCGGCACTAAAGGGTGCCTGAAGATATAGTGTCTGACCGAGGTCCCCAGTTCACGTCTAGGGTCTGGAAGGCGTTCATGGAATGTCTGTGGGTCTCGATCAGCCTTACTTCAGGGTTTCACCCCGAGAGTAATGGGCAGGTGGAGAGAGTAAACCAGGATGTGGGCAGGTTTCTGCGGTCTTATTGCCAGGACCAGCCAGGGGAGTGGGCGACGTTCGTGCCCTGGGCCGAGATGGCACAGAACTCCTCCACTAACCTCTCGCCCTTCCACTGCGTACTGGGGTACTAGCCGGTTCTGGCGCCTTGGCATCAGAGTCAGATCGAGGCTCCTGCAGTGAACGACTGGTTCATGCGAGAGGAGGACACATGGGAAGCTGCCCATGTTCACCTTCAGCGGGCCGTGCTGCGCCAGAAAGAGAACGCAGACGTCACCGCAGTGAGGCCCCGGTGTTCGCACCGGGGGACTGGGTCTGGCTCTCGACCAGAAACCTGCCCCTCCGCCTGCCCTGCCGGAAGCTGGGTCCATGGTTTGTGGGGCCATTTAAAGTCCTGAGGAGAGTGAACAAGGTTTGTTATAGGTTACAGCTTCCCCCCGATTACCGTATTAACCCCTCGTTCCATGTGTCTCTCCTCAGGCCAGTGGTGGCTGGCCCGCTCCAAGAGTCTGAGGTGCGCGAGTTCCTCCGCCCCCTCTGGACATCGAGGGGGCCCCGGCGTACTCCGTTCGTTCCATACTGGATTCGAGGCATCGGGCGAGGGGCCTTCAGTATCTCGTGGAGTGGGAGGGGTACGGTCTGGAGGAAAGGTGCTGGGTTCCGGTCGAGGACATGTTGGACCCTTCAATGCTGCAGGAGTTCCACTGTCTTCGTCCGGATTTCCCTGCGCCTCGCCCTCCGGGTCGTCCCCGAGGTCGGTGTCGGCGAGCTGCTGGAGCCGCGCGTCAAGGGGGGGGGGTACTGTCATGTCTTCCGCGGAAGTTGGTTCCTCTCCTTGTTCGGGCGGCGTTCGGCGGTTGTCATCGCCGGTCTTCTAGCCATTATTGATCCATTTTTCATTTTCCATTTGTTTTGTCTTGTCTTCCCACACACCTGTTTTCAATTCCATCATTACATGTTGTGTATTTAACCCTCTGTTCACGCCATGTCCTTGTCCGGAATTGTTTATTGTAAGTGCTTGTGCACGTTATTTCTGGTGTGCGACTGGTTTTGTACCCATTGTATTGATTGTTCTGTTTACTGTGCTTTTATCATTAAACTGTGCCATTGTAACACAGTTTTTGCTGCGCCTGATTTCTCTGCTGCCAGTACGCACCCCTGACACCTAAGGCATGGTCCTTAGTCTCCAAATGAGAAGTTTTAGAATGAGGAGGTTATTCCAGGTCGATTCACTGTCTATCCACCATGACATTCACTCTGATGAAACACGTACATGTTTGTAATATGCTCTATGTCCAGTTAACCTTTCTGATCTCCCCATCCCGGATCCGGGTTCGTGAATACAGACTCAAGCTCATTACCATAACGCAACGTTAACTATTCATGAAAATCGCAAATGAAATGAAATAAATATGCTAGCTCTCAAGCTTAGCCTTTTGTTAACAACACTGTCATCTCAGATTTTCAAAATATGCTTCTCAACCATTGCAAAACAAGCATTTGTGTAACAGTATTGATGGCTAACGTAGCATTTAGCATTAGCATTCAGCTGGCAACATTTACACAAAAAAACAGAAAAGCATTCAAAAAAATCATTTACCTTTGAAGAACTTCAGATGTTTTCAATGAGGAGACTCTCAGATAGCAAATGTTCAGTTTTTCCTGAAAGATTATTTGTTTAGGACAAATCGCTCCGTTTTCTGCGTCACGTTTAGCTATGAAAAAACCCCTGTATCCAGGATTGTGTAAATCTATCAGCAAGCTCATTAGCATAACACAACGTTAACTATTTATGAAAATCGCAAATGAAATGAAATAAATATGCCATCTCTCAAGCTTAGCCTTTTGTAAACAACACTGTCATCTCAGATTTTCAAAATATGCTTCTCAACCATAGGAAAACAATCATTTGTGTAAAAGTAGCTAGCTAGAGTTAGCATTTCGCGTTAGCATTTAGCGTTAGCATTAGCGTTAGCATCCAGCACGCAACATTAACAAAAACATAAAAGCCTTCAAATAAAATCATTTACCTTTGAAGAACTTCTGATGTTTTCAATGAGGATACTCTCAGTTAGATAGCAGATGCTCAGTTTTTCCAAAAAGATTCCTTGTGTATTAGAAATAGCTCCGTTTTATATATCACATTTGGCTACCAAAAAAAATCCATAAATTCAGTCCTCAAAACGCAAACTTTTTTCCAAATTAACTCCATAATATCGACTGAAAACATGGCAAACGTTGTTTAGAATCAATCCTCAAGGTGTTTTTCACATATCTCTTCATTGATACATCGTTCTTGGACACATGCTTTCTCTCCTGAATCCCAGGAGAAAATGCCCGCACCTGAAGATTACGCACAAATTTAGTCCAAAGGACACCGGGCGGACCTCTGGAAAATGTAGTCTCTTATGGCCAATCTTCCAATGATATGCCTACAAATACGTCACAATGCTGCTAAGACCTTGGGCGAACGACAGAAAGTGTAGGCTCATTCCTTGCGCAATCACAGCCATATAAGGAGAGAATGGAAAACAGAGCTTCAGAAATTCTGCTAATTCCTGGGTGATGCATCATCTTGGTTTCGCCTGTAGAATGAGTTCTGGGGCACTTACAGACAAAATCTTTGCAGATTCTGAAACTTCAGAGTGTTTTCTTTCCAAAACTGTCAAGAATATGCATAGTCGAGCATCTTTTCGTGACAAAATATCGCGCTTAAAACGGGAACGTTTTTTATCCAAAAATGAAATAGCGCCCCTAGAGCTCTAAGAGGTTAACCTTTCTAGCCCAGGGGTTCCGCTAGCGGAACACCCACAACATTCCCCTGAAAAGGCAGCGTGCGAAATTAAAAAATATTTTTTTGAAATATGTAACTTTAACACATTATCAAGTCCAATACAGCAAATGAAAGATAAACATCTTGTTAATCTACCCACCCGTCCGATTTTTAAAATGTTTTACAGCGAAAACACAACATATGTTTATGTTAAATCACCACCAAATCCAAAAAGACACACAGCCATTGTTCCCAGCCAAAGATAGTCACAAACACAGAATTAGAGATAAAATTAATCACTAACCCTCGATAATCTCCATCAGATGACACTCATAGGACATCATGTTACTCAATACATTTATGTTTTGTTCGATAATATGCATATTTATATCCACAAATCTCGGTTTACATTGACGCCATGTTCAGAAATGCCTCCAAAATATCAGGAGTAATTACAGAGAGCTGCGTCAGATAACAGAAATATTCATCATAAACTTTGACGAAAGATACATGTTTTACATATAATTAAAGATACACTGGTTCTTAATGCAACCGCTGTGTCAGATTGTTTTTAAACGTTACAAAAAAAGCCTACCATGCAATAATCTGAGATGTCGCTCAGAAGTAACATTTCTCCGACATGTTGGTGTCGGAGAAATGAAATTACATCATAAATATTCCCATTGATGATATATTGATGATCTTTCATCAGAATGCAGTGCAAGCAATCCTAGTTCCGCAATAAATCGTTGTTTTGTTTCATAATGTCCATTACTAGTGTCCAATTAGCTGCATTTGCTACCAGGTTTAGCTCACATGCCCAAAAGCTGGCGCTGGTCAAGGCGAACTCGGACGAAACTAAGTAGAGAATCAATCTTCAGGAAGTTATTTTCATACATATCCAATAACGTTCCAACCGGAGCATTCATTTTTGTCTAAAGAGTCATGGAACGCAGACGATATCAACAGATAATTGCGCAACCAGGAAATGTCATTCTGCCAGGCCAGTGACTCATTCCCCTCCCATTCAGTCTCATATAACACTAGGAGTTTCATTCCACATTCTACTGAATGCTGACATCTAATATGCATATATTAGCATCTAGGACAGAGTAGGATGCAGTTCACTATGGGCACGCAATTCATCCAAAGTGAAAATGCTGCCCCCTATCCCTAATTAAACACTGTTTCCCATGCTTGTTCAATGAACCATAAACAATTAATGAACATGCATCTGTGGAACGATCGTTAAGACACTAACAGCTTACAGACGGTAGGCAATTAAGGTCACAATTATGAAAACGTAGGACACTAAAGAGACCTTTCTACTGACTCTGAAAAACACCAAAATAAAGATGACCAGGGTCCCTGCTCATCTGCGTAAACGTGCCTTAGGCATGCTGCAAGGATGCATGAGGACTGCAGATGTGGAAAGGGAAATAAATTGCAATGTTCATACTGTGAGACTCCAAAGACAGAACTACAGGGAGACAGGATGGACAGCTGATCATCCTCGCAGTAGCAGACCACGTGTAACAACACCTGCACAGGATCGATACACTCGAACATCACACCAGCGGAACAGGTACAAGATGGCAACAACAACTGCCCGAGTTACACCAGGAACTCACAATCCCTCCATCAGTGCTCAGACTGTCCGCAATAGGCTGAGAGAGGCTGGACTGAGGGCTTGTAGGCCTATGGGCACAAACCCACTGTCGCTGGACCAGACAGGACTGGCAAAAAGTGCTCTTCACTGACGAGTCGCGGTTTTGTCTCACCAGGGGTGATGATCGGATTCGCGTTTATTGTTGAAGGAATGAGCATTACACCAAAGCTTGTACTCTGGAATCAATTTGGAGGTGGAGGGTCCGTCATAGTCTGGGGCGGTGTATCACATCATCATCGGACTGAGCTTGTTGTCATTGCAGGCAATCTCAACGCTGTGCACTACAGGGAAGACATCCTCCTCCCTCATGTGGTACCCTTCCTGCAGGCTCATCCTGACATATCCCTCCAGCATGACAATGCCACCAGCCATACTGCTCGTTCTGTGCGTGATTTCCTGCAAGACAGGAATGTCAATGTTTTGCCATGGCCAGCAAAGAGCCTGGATCTCAATCCCATTGAGCATGTCTGGGACCTGTTGGATCGGAGGGTGAGGGCCATTCCCCCCAGAAATGTCTGGGAACTTGCAGGTGCCTTGTTGGAAGAGTGGGGTAACATCTCACAGCAAGAACTGGCAAATATGGTGCAGTCCATGAGGAGGAAATGCACTGCAGTACTTAATGCAGCTGGTGGCCACACCAGATACTGACTGTTACTTTTGATCCCCCCCCCCCCCTTTGTTCAGGGACACATTATTCAATTTCTGTTAGTCACATGTCTGTGGAACTTGTTCAGTTTATGTCTCAGTTGTTGAATCTTGTTATGTTCATACAAATATTTCCACATGTTAAGTTTGCTAAAAATAGATGCAGTTGACAGTGAGAGGACTTTTCTTTTTTTGCTGAGTTTACATGCTGTACCCCTTGTACCCCTGCACAATGACTCGGTGCTGGTACTCCTGGTATATATAGCCTCGTTACTGTTTTTATTGTGTTAATATTTCCTTTTTTATTCCTTTTTTATTTAGCAAGTAAGTAAGCATTTCACTGTAAAGTCTACACCTGTTGTATTTGGTGCATGTGATAAATACAATGTGATTTCATATTTGTGATGTATAATACATTGTGTAATAAAAATACAATTATTGATTGATTTTATTACAATGATGTATGTATTATTGTACATTGCATTATTATACATTAAAGTAAAGAGATTATCACCTCAATTGTAAACACAAACACTCCCCTAAGTGTTTATTTGGACAATGAAGCGAAATCTAGATTTTTTTGCTCATCTCAGAGTAGGAAGATAGGGAGGCCCCCTCACTGGGAAAGAGGCTCATATTATATAAATTATGATGATCCTGAAGACTTAGATGGAGATAACTTTAGCTGTGAGATGTTAAACCGCAACTGCACATGGGCCCCCAGTGCCTCCTCAAGAGGAAGTGCTAGCAGTTTCGAACTCTGACAGATGGCTACAGGAAGCTGGGTTAACGCAACGACAAGCGATACCCATGACCACCTTGCTCTTGAGGAAGCACTGGGGGCCCATGTGCTGTTGCGGTTTAACGTCACAGAGCTAAAGTTATCTCCATCTGATTCTTCAGGATCATCATTATTTACACAGTCTGAGCTTATTTTTATTGTTCTGCTTTTTACAGACGATAAGTGACATGTCTAATACTTTAGCACTGATAGCCCTACTACACTTTATTATTATATTTTTACAGACTGTTTCACTCATATTCTTTCATTCTAGCACTTTGATTGTCATTTACACACACAAAAAAAACATGACAAAACACAAATATTTTTTAACTTAAAATCCCTCTCACAGAGGTTGCTCAATCTTACGGATACTTATTTAATTTAATGGATTTATTGTAAATGGCTGGGAATGCTAAAATACTTAAATGTAATGTAAACTACATATGATCGATTAATCTGTTTAGAGATATCTGATTGATTCATTGATTCATTGATTTAATGTATTACATATTTAAAAGTAGCAGGCTGCTCCAGCCAGAGACAACATTACATACATTAAACATGAATAAACATTATCAAGGATAAAAACACAATAAATCCTCTTAGACAGTGAGATGGCAGGTGGGCAAGATAGACCCATCATACTCAATTCAATTAAAAACAACAACAGTATTATCAATTACAAATATATACAACAAGTTACAACAACATAAACAGTACAGAGGTGCTCCCTTAAGTCTGATCAGCAGCCAACAGACTTTCTCAGTTTGTTATACAACGCAAAGGGGATTCGCTGTAAAAGTTCTGCCTCCATACAGGGGTTGATGATTGACGAAGGAGACAGGAGACAGGGTTCGTTCGAGCCAGGGTTGGGGTTGATTCTGAATTCCTGAATTTAATTCAATTATACCCATTAATTAAAGTTGAATTTGAATTAGACTTACCCCACAGGAAGAATCATTTAATTAAAGGCAATTTAAATAAATTCAACTGAGACAAGAAACACGAAAGTCTCATTCCTTTGACAAAACATTTACCAAAACCATCTGCCACTTATTCCTGCAAAGAATCCAGATACATTAAAAAATGCTTTATTTAAACTCAAAGACAATTGTTTTGTCATTAGATGTTAGGTTGTTCCCTTCCATTCAGAAGTGTTTGATTTAATGCATCCTAGAAGAAAAACAAAATCTCATATTTAATGACGTGTGTAAATTATGATAATAATAATAATCCTAATGATAATAATTAACAACATTTCCTTTCTTAAACTAACACTCACACTTGACTTGTTCCTACTAGCACTGACTTTGCGGATATCTACTTTATTGTCTCACCTAGCCATTTTAAGATGAATGCACTAACTGTAAGTTGCTCTGGATAAGAGCTTCTGCTAAATGATTCAAATGACACATTTAGATATAAACTCTGCAAGACAACATGGCAAACAAATTCACTTTTTGGCCTACATAAAAAAAAATTACAGATTTGAGTTGAATCCAGTACAACTCAACACAGAGTGAAACCGTCTGTATTTCAAGAATTGTGGTGGCAGCATCATGTTATGGGTATGCTTGTCACAGCCAGGGACTGCAGAGTTTGTCAGGATCAAAAGGAAAATACTTTACTTCACATCTCTTACTGTCTCCTTTACTTCACATCTCTTTACTGTCTCCTATACTTCTCATCTCTTTACTGTCTCCTATACTGCACATCTCTTACTGTCTCCTATACTTCACATCTCTTACTGTCTCCTATACTTCACATATCTTACTGTCTCCTATACTACACATCTCTGACTTCCTCCTACACTTCACATCTCTTTCTGTCTCCTATACTTTAATATCTTAGTGTGTCCTTTACTTCACATCTCTTTACTGTCTCCTTTACTTCACATCTCTTTACTGTCTCCTATACTTCACATATCTTACTGTCTCCTATACTTCACATCTCTGACTGTCTCCTATACTTCACATCTCTTTACTGTCTCCTATATGTCACGTCTCTTTACTGTCTCCTATATGTCACATCTCTTACTGTCTCCTATATGTCACATCTCTTACTGTCTCCTATACTTCACATATCTTTACTGTCTCCTATACTTTAATATCTTACTGTGTCCTATACTTCACATCTCTTTACCTACTCCTTTACTTCGCATCTCTTTACTGTCTCCTATACTTCTCATCTCTTTACTGTCTCCTATACTGCACATCTCTTTACTGTCTCCTATACTGCACATCTCTTACTGTCTCCTATACTTCACATCTCTTACTGTCTCCTATACTTTAATATCTTACTGTGTCCTATACTTCACATCTCTTTACCTACTCCTTTACTTCGCATCTCTTTACTGTCTCCTATACTGCACATCTCTTTACTGTCTCCTATACTGCACATCTCTTACTGTCTCCTATACTTCACATCTCTTACTGTCTCCTATACTTTAATATCTTACTGTGTCCTATACTTCACATCTCTTTACCTACTCCTTTACTTCGCATCTCTTTACTGTCTCCTATACTGCACATCTCTTACTGTCTCCTATACTTCACATCTCTTACTGTCTCCTATACTTTAATATCTTACTGTGTCCTATACTTCACATCTCTTTACCTACTCCTTTACTTCGCATCTCTTTACTGTCTCCTATACTTCTCATCTCTTTACTGTCTCCTATACTGCACATCTCTTTACTGTCTCCTATACTGCACATCTCTTACTGTCTCCTATACTGCACATCTCTTACTGTCTCCTATACTTCACATCTCTTACTGTCTCCTATACTTTAATATCTTACTGTGTCCTATACTTTAATATCTTAGTGTGTCCTTTACTTCACATCTCTTTACTGTCTCCTTTACTTCACATCTCTTTACTGTCTCCTATACTTCACATATCTTACTGTCTCCTATACTTCACATCTCTGACTGTCTCCTATACTTCACATCTCTTTACTGTCTCCTATATGTCACGTCTCTTTACTGTCTCCTATATGTCACATCTCTTACTGTCTCCTATATGTCACATCTCTTACTGTCTCCTATACTTCACATATCTTTACTGTCTCCTATACTTTAATATCTTACTGTGTCCTATACTTCACATCTCTTTACCTACTCCTTTACTTCGCATCTCTTTACTGTCTCCTATACTTCTCATCTCTTTACTGTCTCCTATACTGCACATCTCTTTACTGTCTCCTATACTGCACATCTCTTACTGTCTCCTATACTTCACATCTCTTACTGTCTCCTATACTTTAATATCTTACTGTGTCCTATACTTCACATCTCTTTACCTACTCCTTTACTTCGCATCTCTTTACTGTCTCCTATACTGCACATCTCTTTACTGTCTCCTATACTGCACATCTCTTACTGTCTCCTATACTTCACATCTCTTACTGTCTCCTATACTTTAATATCTTACTGTGTCCTATACTTCACATCTCTTTACCTACTCCTTTACTTCGCATCTCTTTACTGTCTCCTATACTGCACATCTCTTACTGTCTCCTATACTTCACATCTCTTACTGTCTCCTATACTTTAATATCTTACTGTGTCCTATACTTCACATCTCTTTACCTACTCCTTTACTTCGCATCTCTTTACTGTCTCCTATACTTCTCATCTCTTTACTGTCTCCTATACTGCACATCTCTTTACTGTCTCCTATACTGCACATCTCTTACTGTCTCCTATACTGCACATCTCTTACTGTCTCCTATACTTCACATCTCTTACTGTCTCCTATACTTTAATATCTTACTGTGTCCTATACTTCACATCTCTTTACCTACTCCTTTACTTCTCATCTCTTTACTGTCTCCTATACTGCACATCTCTTACTGTCTCCTATACTGCACATCTCTTACTGTCTCCTATACTTCACATCTCTTTACTGTCTCCTTTACTTCTCATCTCTTTACTGTCTCCTTTACTTCACATCTCTTTACTGTCTCCTATACTTCTCATCTCTTTACTGTCTCCTATACTTCACATCTCTTTACTGTCTCCTATACTTCTCATCTCTTTACTGTCTCCTATACTTCTCATCTCTTTACTGTCTCCTATACTTCACATCTCTTACTGTCTCCTATACTTCATATCTCTGACTGTCTCCTATACTTTAATATCTTACTGTGTCCTATACTTCACATCTCTTTACTGTCTCCTTTACTTCTCATCTCTTTACTGTCTCCTTTACTTCACATCTCTTTACTGTCTCCTATACTTCTCATCTCTTTACTGTCTCCTATACTTCTCATCTCTTTACTGTCTCCTATACTTCACATCTCTTACTGTCTCCTATACTTCATATCTCTGACTGTCTCATGTATTTTACATCTCTGACTGCCTCCTATACTTCACATCTCTGACTGTCTCCTATACTTCACATCTCTGACTGTCTCTTATACTACACATCTCTGACTTCCTCCTACACTTCACATCTCTGACTGTCTCCTATACTTCACATCTCTGACTGTCTCCTATACTTCACATCTCTTACCGTCTCCTATACTTTCAAATAAAGCTGTACATATGAAACAGTTCTCCTCTAGATCAGTGGAGGCTGTTGAGGGGAGAGTGTTCTAGGTATCAGTACAGGACAGTGGTATACTATCTATCTCCCCTTTCTGTCTTTTCTCTCCCCCTCGGGATCCCGAAGCCAAGTCAGGGTCAGAACACCTCAATCTCAGGTCAGCTAAACCAACAGGGGTGAGTACAGTCGCCAACCTCTCGACTTCTCCCTCTCTCTTTATTTCTCTTCCCTACTTCTTTAATTCCTTAACTCATAAAAAATGTAATGATACAACTCACAGGAGGTTGGTGGCACCTTAATTGACAAGGATGGGCTAGTGGAAATGGCTGGAGTGCAATTTGTGCAAATACATTAAACACATGGTTTCCATGTGGTTGATGCCATTCCATTTGCTCCATTCCAACCATTATTATTAGCCATCCTCCCCTCAGCAGCCTCCACTGATACAACTACCCTCTTAGAAAAAAGGATACCCCTTTTGGATAACCCTTTTGGGTTCTGTAAGGAAATGTTATTCTTAGTACATAGGTACTCCTGTATGTTTATCCATGGTTAAGTCAATACAATTACTCTATCTGTGTGATAAAGCGCAGTTCCAATCTATGAAGTGTGAGAAAGAGACCTGAAACAGAACTGCTGTTTAAATGTACTGATGATTACTAAAGCCCTATCGCGTGATGTTTTGTTTACACATATTGCTACATAGTAATTAATAACAAATGTAAAGAGCTATCTTTCTTTGTTAGGGTGGCAGGTAGCCTAGTGGTTAGAGCGTTGGACTAGTAACCGAAAAGTTACAAGATGAATCCCTGAGCTGACAAGGTACAAACCTGTCATTCCGATCCTGATCTTGGCAGTTAACCCACTGTCCCTAGGCCGTCATTGAAAATACGATGTTCTTCACTGACTTGCCTTGTAAAATCAAGCAAAACTATATAAAATTAGGAGTTTTGAGGATACAAGCCAGTTCCTGTTGATGCTATGTTCCAGTCTTACTTCTGCTAGCACATGATAGCAATAAGAGGAAGAAGGATTGGGTAACTAACTGCCAATAAGCCGAACTCTGCCCAGCAGAGACAACTATGTATTAACAACTCATAATTATGAGTTTATATGGTATTAAGTTACGGGACATCACACTGGGCGGGGTGAACCATAGTAGGGGATATAAAGGGAAAACTGAGAACTGAGTGTGTTACTTGCAAATTACTCTAAGTCTATACTCTGGGTTGCAATCTTTATTAACCTCTACGGGATCGGTGACAGAAAGAGTGAGTGAGGCGCTCAGACAGCCTTAAGAAGCAGAACTCTCTGGGATTACAGGTTCCTCCCTCACTTTCTCTGTGACCCCTCAAGCACTGCACTGCAATGCCTTAGACAGCTGTGCCACTCAGAGACCCAATGTGAAAACTTTTAAAGAAACATGGATTGTCTTCTGACACATTTAGTCAGGGGTGTAGATTGTCTTCTGAGACTTTTAGTCAGGGGTGTAGATTGTCTTCTGAGACATTTAGTCAGGGGTGTAGATTGTCTTCTGAGACATTTAGTCAGAGGTGTGGATTGTCTTCTGAGACATTTAGTCAGGGGTGTAGTCAAGGGTGTGGATTGTGTTCTGACACATTTAGTCAGGGGTGTGGATAGTCTTCTGACACTGTTAGTCAGGGGTGTGGATTGTCTTCTGAGACATTTAAACAGGGGTGTGGATTGTCTTCTGACACTGTTAGTCAGGGGTGTGGATTGTCTTCTTACAAGATTAGTCAGGGGTGTGGATTGTGTTCTGACACTTAGTCAGGGGTGTGGATTGTCTTCTGACACTGTCATTCAGGGCTGTGGATTGTCTTCTGACATTGAAAGTCAGGGGTGTGGATTGTCTTCTGACACTGTTAGTCAGGGGTGAGGATTGACTTCTGACACTGTTAGTCAGGGGTGTGGATTGTCTTCTGACACTGTTAGTCAGGGGTGTGGATTGTCTTCTGACACTGTTAGACAGGGGTGTGGATTGTCTTCTGAGACATTTAGTCAGGGGTGTGGATTGTCTTCTGACACTGTTAGACAGGGGTGTGGATTGTCTTCTGACACTGTCAGTCAGGGCTGTGGATTGTCGTCTGACACCGTTTTTTCAGGGGTGTGGATTGTCTTCTGAGACCGTTAATCAGGGCTGTGGATTGTCTTCTGACACTGTCAGTCAGGGCTGTGGATTGTCTTCTGAGACCGTTTATCAGGGGAATGGATTGTCTTCTGAGACCGTTAGTCATGGGAATGGATTGTCTTCTGAGACCGTTTATCAGGGGAATGGATTGTCTTCTGAGACCGTTAATCAGGGGAATGGATTGTCTTCTGACAGGTGGTGCCACTCCTTCACTCATAACCTCAACATAGTCAACGCTCCATCTGACGTAAGACAATGAGGTTTGTGTGCAGCAAAACACACTTGTGTTTTTTTCCAGATACAGACATCCAGATACAGACAATCTAGAGATAGAGGTCATTGTTTCCCATGAAGGAAGAGAAGTGAACAGTCTTCTACTGGTCCTGAGAAATGGACATGCCCTTTTCTCTTTCTTGCTCACACACACACACACACACACACACATGCTCACACACACCCACATGCTCACACGCTCACACACACGCTACTGCAAGGACGTATGAACACATGGATGCACACAGGCATACACACATGCACACAAACGTATTCTTCCCTCTTTACATAATCCTTCTGTGAAGGATTCTTTGCTATTGTAGCCTTTACAATGTCAAATGACCCTGCTGGTAGTCACATAGATAGTTGTCATGTAAAAAAAGGTATATTTATTTCTAATATAATTTTTCAGTTGATGGGCTCTCTCCGTCTGGTTCATGGTGCTGAACAAGGCTTTTATCAATCTCTGCTCTGTGTGAAGTCTGTAACATTTCAAAGAGGTTTGTGTGTGGTGTGTGCCGTTTTAATACATGAATGTGTTTTGCTGAGAAACGTCAATGCCAAATTAATGATAATGTAATATTGAATGTACTATTTTCATATTTATTTTACACTGTATAAATAGAACCATGCCTTGGTTTCAGATGGTCTGTTAACCTGCATGTTGGAGCTGTCGCTGACAGACAAGCCTATGTCCTTTAGATTAGAATATCTCACACACAGAAATGTAGCTGCCTTTCACATATAAACATGACTGAGATATCTGAAAGCTGCCAGTGTATATGAGAGGATTTACAGAAAAAACATTAACAATGAAAACCAATGTAACTCTCCAGTGTGCAGTAACTATAACATCCTTATCTCAAAGCAGTCTTCTTGTAGCCTGACTGACACGCAGGCCCACGTGGTACACAGTGAGAGGAGAGCTTGTGGTACCTACAAGCGCATTAGCCAGGCAAGTCTTTTTTCCCCACCAAGGGGCTGATGTATCCGACCTAGGGCAATCCTGGGTGGGATACAGCATACACTAAGATGTCATTCTGTGAAAGAGTTGGATACTGACCCTGAGTCAGTTGCTAGGGGGATTTGTATATTAATAACTGGCTCATGTATCTGCTTAAACAGCACTGCACCACCATACATGTCCTTTTGTAGCAGTGACGGATTTCTGGTGTTGTTGTTCACTGGTTATGATGAGTTAACTTTGTAATGTGTGTGTTGAATACAAAACATGTTGTACTGTTTTCCTGTTCACAGGCCTGTGCTGGATGTAGTACTTCAGATTTACCAATGATATTAAGTATTGATATTTAAATGGCTGTGTGTATTCATATGAGTGAATATATTCTGTAAGCAGTCATTGTTATTGCTGGAAAAATCATGACATGCAAACATTTACATTTCAAACTGAGATAGAGATGACATTGAGTGAGCAGAAATGAATGATCAATAGAAAACACACCATGCTGTTGTAGAGTCCAGTAATATATTACAGACTAAAGATATGTATTATTAAGTTAACATCTACAATATAAAACGTCATACATTGTTACAAATCACACAAAGATACAGTACCTATTCATAGTAATGTACAATGACTATATGAAAAGGAAGAAAAAAAAACAGTAGAACTGTATTAAACATTTGTCAAATCCAGTTGATGGACCAGCACAGGGACTGTTGTTGTGGACAGGTGACTGGTAAGCGGTCCCTCAGGCATGAGAACGATGGGTTTGATAAATACTGCTGTGTAACAAAGTTTATGTCACGACTTCCTTGTTCGGGTGGCGTTCGGCGTTCGACGTCACCGGTCTTCTAGCCATCGCCGCTCAACCTTTCATTTTCCATTTGTTTTGTCTTGTTTTCCCACACACCTGGTTCACATTCCCTCATCTGACTGAATGTATATTACCCTCTGTTCCCCCCATGTCTGTGTGTGGAAGTGTTTGTTGTTACGTGTATGTGCACGTCAGGCTGGTTTGCGCCGGGTTATATCAACCCGTATTTGTTTCGTTTTCTTAGTGCTGTGTGTTTGTTCGCGGTAATAAAGGGCTCCGTTTCCTACAGTTCTGCTCTCCTGTGCCTGACTTCCCTGCAGCCAGTTACGCTACAGTTTAAATTGACAAAATTACAAAATAACATCTCTTAACATAGAGTATAGCAAATATACTAGATTTATAACATGCTGATCCAAACATTTATCCTAGTGTTTATCATTATCCAGTAACTTCTACCCAGTTCGACACATACAACACAGATTTACACATGGAATAAACAAACATACAATCAATAATACAGTAGAAAAATCTATATACAGCATGTGCAAATGAGGTAGGATAAGAGAGATACGGCAATAAATAGACAATTGTGGCAAAGTAATTACAATATAGCAATTAAACACTGGAATGGTATATGTGCAGAAGATGAATGTGCAAGTAGAGATACTGGGGTGCAAAGGAGCAAGATAAATAAATAAATAAATACAGTATGGGGATGAGGTAGTTGGATGGGCTGTTTACAGATGGACTATGTACAGGTGCAGTGATATGTGAGCTGCTCTGACAGCTGGTGCTTAAAGCTAGTGAGGGAGATATGAGTCTCCAGCTTCAGTATTTTTTGCAGTTCATTACAGTCATTGACAGCAGAGAACTGGAAGGAAAGGTGGCCAAAGGAGGAATTGGCTTTGGGGGTGACCAGTGAGATATACCTGCTGGAGTACGTGCTACAGATGGGTGCTGCTATGGTAACCAGTGAGCTGAGATAAGGCGGGGCTTTACCTAGCAGAGACTTGTAGATGACCTGGAGCCAGTGGGTTTGGCCAGCCAACGAGAGTGTACAGGTCGCAGTGGTGGGTAATATATGGGGCTTTGGTGACAAAATGGATGGTACTGTGATAGACTGCATCCAATTTGTTGAATAGAGTGTTGGTGGCTATTTTGTAAATGACATCGCCGAAGTCGAGGATCGGTAGGAGTGTCAGTTTTACAAGCGACATCATTGATGTATACAGAGAAGAGAGTCGGCCTGAGAATTGAACCCTGTGTGTGTGTGTGTGTGTTGAAACTATACTTTCAGTTCCTGTTGATACTGTTCCAGTCTTACTTCTGCTAGCACATTGTAGCAATAGGAGGAAGAAGGATTGGGAAACTAACTGCAAATAACAAGAAGCTGAACTCGACCTAGCAGAGACATCTTTGTAATAGCAACTATTAATTATGAGCTTATATGGTATTAAAGTTAAGGGACATCACCCTGGGCGGGGTGATCCTCAGTAGGGGATAACAAGGGAAAACACCATATTTTGTGCTGAGTGTCTAGCTTGCAAATTACTGTAAGTGTAAACTCCAGGTTGCAATCCTTATTAAACAAACTAACCTCTGATCAAAGAAGTGTCCTGTGGTCACCTGTGTGCACATAGGGCAGAATTCCATTACAATTCTCTGCCTAAATGACTACAGACCTGTAGCACTCACTTCTGTAGCCATGAAGTTCTTTGAAAGGCTGGCCATGGCTCACATTAACACCAATTATCCCAGAAACCCTAGATACACTCCAATTTGCATACAGCCCCAACAGATCCACAGATGATGCAATCTCCATTGCACTCCACACTGCCCTTTCCCACCTGGACAGAAGGAACACCTATGTGAGAATGCTAATCATTGACTACAGCTCAGCGTTCAACACCATAGTGCCCTCAAAGCTCATCACTAAGCTAAGGGCCCTGGGACTAAACACCTCCCTCTGCAACTGGATCCTAAACTTCCTGACGGGCCAACCACAGGTGGTAAGGGTAGGTAACAACACATCCGCCACACTGATCCTCAACAGGAGTGCTTGCTCACTCCCCTCCTGTACTCCCTGTTCACTCATGACTGCATGGCCAGGCATGACTCCAACACGATCATTAAGTTTGCTGATGACACAACAGTGGTAGGCCTGATCACCTACAAAGACGAGACAGCCAATAGGGAAGAGGTCAGAGACCTGGCCGTGTGGTGCCAGGACAACAACTTCAAGACAAAGGAGATGATTATGGACTACAGGAAAAGGAGGACCGAGCACGCCCCCATTCTCATCGATGGGGCTGAAGTGGAGCAGTCTGAGAGCTTCAAGTTCCTTGGTGTCCACATCACCAACAAATTATCATGGTCCAAACACACCAAGACAGTCTTGAACAGGGCACGACAAAGATTATTCCCCCTCAGGAGACTGAAAATATTTGGCATGGGCCCTCAGGTTCTCAAAAAGTTCTACAGCGTCATCATCGAGAGCATCCTGACTGGTTGCATCACTGCCTGGTACGGCAATTGCTCTGCCTCCAACCGCAAGGCACTAGAGAGGGTAGTGCGTACAGCCCAGTACATCACTGGGGCCAAGCTTCCTGCCATCCAGGACCTCTATACCAGTTGGTGTCAGAGGAAGGCCCTAAAAATTGTCAAAGACTCCATCTACCCTAGTCATAGACTGTTCTCTCTGTTACCGCACAGCAAGCGGTACCGGAGCGTCAAGTCTAGTTCCAAAAGACTTCTTAATAGCTTCTACCCCCAAGCCATAAGACTCCTGAACAGCTAATCAAATGGCTACCCGGACTATTTGCATCCCCCCCTTTTTTACACTGCTGCTACTCTCTGTTTATCTATGCGTAGTCACTTTAACTCTACCGACATGTACAGATTACTTGTAGTTTTTCATGTTGTTTGTCTGTCATTTTTGTAATGACTTGGTGCTGCCTATCTTGGCCAGGACGCTCTTGAAAAAGAGATTTTAAATCTCAATGAGCCCTTCCTGGTTAAATAAAGGTCATATAAAATAAATAAATAAATAAAACCTTTAATTGTAAGGTCTACCTGTTGTATTTGGTGCAAATGACAAATAAAGTTTGATTTGATTTAGTATATTCCTCACCGTGAAAACAGTTGATGGAACTGGAAAACTGGTCATTTAGCTAATAATCATTGGTAGTGATTGGCGAAACAATTCTACTTAAATACTTCATGGCCAAATCAACTAAAATCCACTGAAATCAACTCAATATTCAGTTTGACCTTACTTAAAGGTGATTTGGCCATTTTAAAAAGGTTGTTTATATTTAGAACAGATTTGTAATATCTGTAAAACATCACTTACTCATTCTGCTACTAATTCAAGCTAACTTAATTCATGCTGCCACTGATTTGAAAGAAAAAAGAAGTTGCAAATCTCTTACATTACTTTTCCTTATCTCATTTGCAGTAATGTTAGCATTCAATTATCACCTTACAAGATCTGAATCAAAACCCTTGGTAAACCCTCATTTAATATCATTTATTTTAATGATGCTACTTATTTAAAGCCATTTCAGGCATTTCTAAGCAGTTTCAGAAACCTATTTCACAAGGAAATTTAAATGACCAATTAATTGTCTTTCTTGTAAATGAGCCCACATTGATCAACTAAGAGTTTACCGTGAAATGTTTGGAAAGTTCAAACAAAAATATGTTGATACTTTAAAGGCAATCTTCTACAAATGTATTCTGTGCTATTGACACACCTCTCTACAGCAAGCAAACACACTGAACAATGTATGTGGTGTTGGGTAAAGGAGTACAGCAGGATGGGTGTTGCTGTTCTTTGACTTGTTCTGACTGGTTTTCATATTCAAGCTACAATAAAACACCTCAGTGTGGTGGTTAACCCTAATTTCCCCTCTATAAAATAGAATGACCTTGCTCAGTATATTACTGTGATTGAACAATAGTGCTTAAACTAATTTAAACTAATTCAAAATCCTGTCATATAATAACTTTGGCTTTATTCAGCTACATAATTTCTTGGCTGTAACATGATCATGTAAAAAATGTCATGTTTCCAGCGATTGGCTTTAGCGGCAAAACTGTATTTTTCTGATCATTTAAGAAAATAGCTTTCTTGCATCTTTTATTGAGTGTTTTTAAACATCATAATAATGTGTTGCCAAAACTGGAAGTTATTTTGCAGTTTTCTACTTCGGTAGGGAAAAAATGACATGATACAAAACAATTGTACCACACCGGCACCATTAGAGATAGTATATTAAAATAGTTAAGTATATTTTATTCAATTTCCGTTGTCATACTGTATCTGTAATTAGTGTATCTATTCTAAATACACGGGTAATAAGAAGTTCTGACGGGCAGATGTGGAAATTAGTGCAGAAACTTTGGAGGCCACTTTCTCAAGTTTAAGTATGCAGTTAGTTATGTATTAACATTCAGAGGGATAAAGTCCACAGACAAATGTTGAAATACAGGAGAAGATAAACATGGAACTGGACATGAAGTTATGAGGATGTAGAAGTGAACATAGTTTTTACAAACACAATGTAATAACTTTTCATAACTTAACAAGAAGAAGAGAACCTTTGGGATCAACATTTTCAATACAGTGTTTATTTCCAGTCTTGTGAAATGTTGAGCATGAACAACATTTCCCTTCACAAACATACAGTACCTACTGTAAGAAATATAATAACAAAGAAACAAGTGGTTTCAAGTAAAGAGTCACATCCTAATGTATGTACTAATCAGTCACACCTCACCTTTAAACTGTGTCAAAGCAAAATACAGTAGACCAAAACACCGTTTTTTTTCATGTTGGAATAATGGAGCACCTACTGTGTGGGGAGCACCAGTTTAGGCTAGTTCTCTGTCACAACTGAATTCAACATTATTTTGTTGGGTTTATTTTTAATAAAAAGTATGACATGGTCTAAATAATCTAAGGTCCAGGCACTCAGGGGGATTTTAATATTAAAAGCTGTTATTAAACCCTTTACAATGAAGATCTGTGAAGTTATTTGGATTTTTACAAATTATCTTTGAAAGACAGGGTCCTCAAAAAGAGATGTTTCTTTTCTTGCTGGGTTTACATGTAGGTAGTGGTAAAAGTGGCAATGTGTTGCCAGGACAACAACCTCTTCCTCAATGTGAGCAAGACAAACGACCTGATTGTGGACTACAGGAAAAGGCGGGTCAAGAGTTTCAAGTTCCTTGGTATTCACAAAAGACAAATTTCCACTGCTCTAATGTCCAATGCTTGTGTTTCTTGGCCCAAGCAAGTCTCTTCTTCTTATTGTGTCTTTTAGTAGTTGTTTCTTTGCAGCAATTCAACCATGAAGGCCTGATTCACAAAGTCTCCTCTGAACAGTTGATGTTGAGAAGTGTCTGTTACTTGAAATATGTGAAGCATTTATTTGGGCTGCAATTTCTGAGGCTGGTAACTATAATGACCTTATCCCCTAAAGCAGAGGTAACTCTTGGTCTTCCATTTCTTTGGCGGTCCTCATGAGAGCCAGTTTTAGCATAGCGCTTGATGGTTTTTGTAACTGCACTTGAAACATCTTTCAAAGTTCTTGATATTTTCCAGATTGACTGACCTTCATGTCTTAAAGTAATGATGGACTGTCGTTTCTCTTTCTTATTTGAGCTGTTCTTGCCAT
This sequence comes from Oncorhynchus mykiss, assembly GCF_013265735.2. Taxonomy (NCBI): domain Eukaryota; kingdom Metazoa; phylum Chordata; class Actinopteri; order Salmoniformes; family Salmonidae; genus Oncorhynchus; species Oncorhynchus mykiss. Next base: position 88,101,685 of record NC_048576.1, on the reverse strand, counting down.
AATATGGACTTTGTCTTTTACCAAATAGGGCTATCTTCTGTATACCCCTCTAACTTGTCACAACACAAGAAGGAACGATATCCCACAAATGTACTTTTAAGAAGGCACACATGTTAATAGAAATGCATTCCAGGTGACTACCTCATGAAGCTGGTTGTGAGAATTTCAAGAGTGTGCAAAGCGATCATCAAGGCAAAGGGTGGCTATTTGAAGAATCTCAAATATAAAATATATAACTTTTTTGGTTACTATTTCATAGTTGTGATGTTTTTACTATTATTATACAATGTAGAAAATTGTAAAATTGAAGAAAAAACATTGAAGGAGTAGGTGTTCTAAAACGTTTAACCGGTAGTGTATGTGTTATGGCTCTACACCCCCTGCTATAATGTGGATTAAGAGTTACTTGTCTGAAAGAACACATAGTGGGTTCTTTAAAAAGTTGATGCAAATAGTTTCCTACATTTTTGAAAGTAAAAGGGGCACAATATGTTTTACAGTGTGCAAATGTTGTCCCTGCTCAACATTTCACAGGAATGGAAACTTGATACAAATGTGCTCTTTAAATGATTATTTTGCTTGCTTCTGGTCTATCTTCTCTTGTATTTCAACATTTGACACTTTCTATTTATCTGTGGACTTTATCCTTCTAAAAAGTAAATAAACTTACATTTGAGAACGTGGCTTATAAAGTTTCTTCACAAATGTCCACATCTGCCTGTCATAACATCTTAGTAACCATGTATTTAGAATATATACACTAATTACATACATGATCATATATATAGAATATATACACTAATGACATATGATCATATCATGGATATAGAATATATACACTAATTACATACATGGTCATGGATATAGAATAGAAAATATATATTTGTTCCTACTTTTTGTCTACTGCCTTTTTTTGCTATGCAAGTAGAAAACTGCAAAATAACTTGCAAATTTGGCAACACTTGTTATTCTTAGATTGAAAAACATGCAATAAAAGATGCCAGACAGAAAGCTATTTATTTAAATTATTGGTGGAAGAAAAATGTATTATGGAGCTAAAACCATTAGCTTGAAACATTAAACATTCTTACATGAACATGCTACATAAGCATTATTTTGTTGAAGTTATTGTATGACAGGATCTTTTCTGAGTTTCATTTGTTTCAAGCACTATTGCGCAATCACAGTAATATACTGAGCAAGGTCATTATATTTTATAGAGGGGAAATTAGGGTTAAGAATGGCTACCACACTGAGGTGTTTTCGTACCTCGCATAATTTTGCATGCAAATGAATATGAAAACCAGTCACAACAGCAGCTTGGCATTTATTGAGATGACTCATGTACTGAAGGCAGCTCTGCAGAGTGGTCACTATCTGACACAGCCACAAAGTCATAAAATCTGATTTGAAACCTAACCGTAACCCTACCCTTAACCACACTGCTAACCCTAGTGCTTAACCTTAACCTTAAAATAAGACCAAAAAGCTAATTTTCATTTTCATAAATTTTTACAATTATCATCAATCTTGACTTTGCAGTTGGTCCTTCTAGCAGAAACCGCTCAGTCATGCCTCCATGGCAAAACTCATGCCAATGAATGTAAACCTGCATCACAACATGACAAAGAACAGCCACACCTACAGTATACCCATACTGCTGTACTTCTTTCAACACCACATAGTCTTGTTTTTCAGTGTGTTTTCTTGCTAGAGGGCCGTGTCAGTAGCACAGAATATATATTTGCTGAACATTGCCTTTATGTGGTAAGTATCAGCATATTTTGTTTAAACGTTTCAGTGTGGACTCATTTAAAGGAAAGACATGTAATAACTTCAATTTCCTCATGTGATAGGTTAGGACTGCTATAAGAGTAAGGAAACAAATCAGTCATTTTTAAGAGATTTGCAACTTCATGTTGTGTGAGTATAAAATATATTTTTGTTTTATATGTAAGTAGCAACATTAATTTAATTATTTTTGATTAGGGTTAAGCTTGGGCTAAATCGATTCAGATTTGGATTCATATCTTATAAGGTGATAATTAAATGCTAAAATTCCTGCAAATTAGATAAGCAAAAGTGAGTAATGTAAAAGAATTGCAACTTTGGTTGCATTCGTAAATTCACTCTATATTGTCAGATTGCGCTCGGAGTGTGCTCTGGGTGTTTGTAAATTTAGAGCATTGTCTGATTGTCTGTTTGTAAATTCAGAGCATTATGCTCTCTGAGTTGATCCGAGCGTTCTGACCTCACAACAGCAGTCAAGCACACAAGCTAACTGTCTAAAGTTGGCTAACTTGCTAGTTGCTTATAGACACAAATAGGAGAACACTGCACTCTGAACATTTTACTCGCCCTTGTAGAGCTGCTAGGGTGTTTTCATGTTATGAAAAGGGCTTGTGACTGTAACTGTGTTACTGGCAACAATTTAATTCAATTTTATAGTAGATGTTTACCAACACCTGTCATAACAACCAAGTGTAGGGCGTTCGTAAATTCTTCAATTTAAAAAAATTCACTGAGTAGCATGGTCCTCCTCTAAGGACCCTTATCTCTGTTTTCATCACCATAATCAGTGAATTTCTTATCTCTGTTTTCATCACCATAATCAGTGAATTTCTTATCTCTGTTTTCATCACCATAATCAGTGAATTTATTATCTCTGTTTTCATCACCATAATCAGTGAATTTATTATCTCTGTTTTCATCACCATAATCAGTGAATTTATTATCTCTGTTTTCATCACCATAATCAGTGAATTTATTATCTCTGTTTTCATCACCATAATCAGTGAATTTCTTATCTCTGTTTTCATCACCATAATCAGTGAATTTATTATCTCTGTTTTCATCACCATAATCAGTGAATTTCTTATCTCTGTTTTCATCACCATAATCAGTGAATTTATTATCTCTGTTTTCATCACCATAATCAGTGAATTTATTATCTCTGTTTTCATCACCATAATCAGTGAATTTATTATCTCTGTTTTCATCACCATAATCAGTGAATTTCTTATCTCTGTTTTCATCACCATAATCAGTGAATTTCTTTTTTCTTTTTCAGTCTAAGCCCCGGACGGTGTCAAATCATGCCTACCCAAGGTACATGAAAGTCTAAGACGCACATTACTTCAGTTGAGGATTCATATGTCTATAATAACTTCTTGTTGTCCAATGTATATTATATTTACATAAATGGTATACAGCCTACCATGAAGGAAATACTGACTTCTTGGACAGATAATGGATCTGCTTGAACATTGAGTGATTGTGATTCTCTCTCAGGCCACAAAAGAGGGTCTGATGACCCCTCTACTTCAAATGATCAGGGCAGGGAAGGTAATAAACGCCTTTGTGCCATAGCAAAGGGAACTGCTGCAACACCTACCCTCGGTAAGATATATTCGTTATAATAGCTACTTTAAGAAACAAGCACTAAACCCGATGTTAAAAAGTATACCACAGCGTAATACAATTATTACATTGTAAACTCATTGTTTGTCCACCTCGTGTGTGTGTGTGTGTGTGTGTGTGTGTGTGTGTGTGTGTGTGTGTGTGTGTGTGTGTGTGTGTGTGTGTGTGTGTGTGTGTGTGTGTGTGTAGAGATGGATGTCATCAAAGTGGCCAAAGAGGGCCTTGGAAAAGTCCTTAGCAGACTAGACAAGGTGTCACCTCCATATGCAAACATGGATTTCATTGGTTATTTAAGGTAAGTGTACTTATATTCTTCAAAAAGTTGGTACATCAAGTCAGGACTGACACTGGACTACTCAGGAACACTGAACACCTATTGGAAAGCCATTCAGCATTGTTCACATTCTCTTTAGCCTTAGCCACACCCATCTCTTTAAGAATTCACATGTGAACAGGTCTCTTTGTGAATGGCTCTCTTTTGTCACCTTTGTTTAGCTAGCTAACCAAACAAGTTCCCGAACCATAATCACAACCTATGGTTTACAGCAGTGGTCACCAACTGGTCGATTGCGATCTTCAAGGCATTCCTAGTCTGTAGAAAAGCCAACTTTAAAGCCTTGCTTTCCTTTTTCTTTAAATTAGTCTTGTGCTGTTGGCAGTACCTGCACCTGATTCAGCTGCCCTCCGTACCGGGTAGGCAAAGTGTTCCCATTGAGATCACAACGGCGAATATCTCCCAAAAGTGACGAGTTTGAATCCCTGCGTATAGCAATGCAAACTGATTGTCATACACTAAGCAAGCCACCATGCATGAAATGATGCAGTGTGAATCTGCAGGTAAAGCTAACGAACTAGGTCTAATGTTAGCCCAAGTCAGGCATTTCCTCATCATCTCATTTACAGTATTTTCAGAGTCAAAGAGAGTCAGTCTGGCATTGTTCTCCAGAAAGTAGTGGCTCACAACTTTCTCCAACTGAACGTTGTCGATAGTACCAGTTAAATTTAGGGCAGTAATGTTGTTGAGAGCTAAAGCAACACTTTTGCCGTTGTCAATAGCTATAGCTTTTAAAAAATATGGTAGCAAATCTGATCTATTCACTGACCTGGGAAGCCCCTATTCTGTTAAAGACAGAAGCCTGTGACATGTCAGACCATATAGAACTCATCTCTTGGCATGTCTAGGTGCACCATTATCTCAGCCAATCATGGCAACCCAGGAAGAATCCTGTCTTTCTCCCTTTTTACAGTTGAAGTCAGAAGTTTACATACACCTTAGCCAAGTACATTTCTTCACAATTCCTGACATTTAATCCAAGTAAAAATTCCCTGTCTTACGTCAGTTAGGATCACCACTTTATTTTAAGAATGTGAAATGTCAGAATAGTAGTAGAGAGAATGCTTTATTTCAGCTTTTATTTCTTTCATCACATTCCCAGTGGGTCAGAAGTTCACATACACTCAATTAGCATTTGGTAGCATTGCCTTTAAATTGTTTAACTTGGGTCAAATGTTTCAGGTAGTCTTCCACAAGCTTTCCACAATAAGTTACAGTGGGGCAAAAAAGTATTTAGTCAGCCACCAATTGTGCAAGTTCTTAAAAAGCCTGTAATTTTCACCATAGGTACACTTCAACTATGACAGTCAAAATTAGAAAAAAAATCCTGAAAATCACATTGTAGGATTTTTAATGAATTTATTTGCAAATTATGGTGGAAAATAAGTATTTGGTCACCTACAAACAAGCAAGATTTCTGGCTCTCACAGACCTTCTTTAAGAGGCTCCTCTGTCCTCCACTCGTTACCTGTATTAATGGCACCTGTTTGATCTTGTTATCAGTATAAAAGACACCTGTCCACAACCTCAAACAGTCACACTCCAAACTCCACTATGGCCAAGACCAAAGAGCTGTCAAAGGACACCAGAAAACAAAATTGTAGACCTGCACCAGGCTGGGAAGACTGAATCTGCAATAGGTAAGCAGCTTGGTTTGAAGAAATCAACTGTGGGAGCAATTATTAGGAAATGGCAGACATACAAGACCACTGATAATGTCCCTTGATCTGGGGCTCCACACAAGATCTCAAAATGATCACAAGAACGGTGAGCAAAAATCCCAGAACCACACGGGGGGACCTAGTGAATGACCTGCAGAGAGCTGGGACCAAAGTAACAAAGCCTACCATCAGTAACACACTACACCGCCAGGGACACAAATCCTGCAGTGCCAGATGTGTCCCCCTGCTTAAGCCAGTACATGTCCAGGCCCGTCTGAAGTTTGCTAGAGAGCATTTGGATGATCCAGAAGATTTGGAGAATGTCATATGGTCAGATGAAACCAAAATATAACTTTTTGGTAAAAACCCAACTCGTCGTGTTTAGAGGACAAAGAATGCTGAGTTGCATCCAAAGAAGACCATACCTACTGTGGAGCATGGGGGTGGAAACATCATGCTTTGGGAATGTTTTTCTGTAAAGGGACCAGGACGACTGATCCGTGTAAAGGGAAGAATGAATGGGGCCATGTATCGTGAGATTTTGAGTGAAAACCTCCTTCCATCAACAAGGGCATTGAAGATGAAACGTGGCTGGGTCTTTCAGCATGACAATGATCCCAAACACACCGCCCGGGCAACGAAGGAGTGGCTTCGTAAGAAGCATTTCAAGGTCCTGGAGTGGCCTAGCCAGTCTCCAGATCTCAACCCCATAGGAAATCTTTGGAGGGAGTTGAAAGTCTGTGTTGCCCAGCAACAGCCCCAAAACATCACTGCTCTAGAGGAGATCTGCATGGAGGAATGGGCCAAAATACCAGCAACAGTGTGTGAAAACCTTGTGAAGACTTACAGAAAACGTTTGACCTCTGTCATTGCCAACAAAGGGTATATAACAAAGTATTGAGATAAACTTTTGTTATTGACCAAATACTTATTTTCCACCATAATTTGCAAATAAATTAATAAAAAATTCTACATTGTGATTTCTGGATTTTTTTTCTCATTTTGTCTGTCATAGTTGAAGTGTACCTATGATGAAAATTACAGGCCTCTCTCATCTTTTTAAGTGGGAGAACTTGCACAATTGGTGGCTGACAAAGTACTTTTTTGCCCAACTGTAGGTGAATTTTGGCCCATGCCTCCTGACAGACCTGGTGTGACTGAGTCAGGTTTGTAGGCCTCCTTGCTCGCACACGCTTTTTCAGTTCTGCCCACACATTTTCTATGGGATTGAGGTCAGGGCTTTGTGATGACCACTCCAATACCTTGAGTTTGTTGTCCTTAAGCCTTTTTGCCACAACTTTGGAAGTATGCTTGGTCATTGTCCATTTGGAAGACCATGTGTAACCAAGCTTTAAGTTCCTGACATCTGACTGATGCATAATTTCCCTCCCTCACGATGCCATTTATTTTGTGAAGTGCACCAGTCCGTCCTGCAGCAAAGCACCCCCACAACATGATGCTGCCACCCCCGTGCTTCACGGTTGGGATGGTGTTCTTCGGCTTGCAAGCCTCCCCCTTTTCCCTCCAAACATAACGATGGTCATTATGGCCAAACCGTTCTATTTTTGTTTCATCAGACCAGAGGACATTTCTCCAAAAAGTACAATCTTTGTCCCCATGTGCAGTTGCGAAACGTAGTTTGGCTTTGTTATGGCGGTTTTGGAGCAGTGGCTTCTTCCTTGCCAAGTGGCCTTTCAGGTTATGTCGATATAGGACTCGTTTTACTGTGGATATAGATACTTTTGTACCTGTTTCCTCCAGCATCTTCATAATGTCCTTTGCTGTTGTTCTGGGAATGATTTGCACTTTTCGCACCAAAGTACGATCATCTCTAGGAGACAGAATGCGTCTCCTTCCTGAGCGGTATGACGGCTGCATGGTCCCATGGTGTTTATACTTGCATAATATTGTTTGTACAGATGAAAGTGGTACCTTCAGGTGTTTGGAAATTTGGATGAACCAGACTTGTGGAAATCTCCATTTTTTTCTGAGGTCTTGGCTGATTTCTTTTGATTTTCCCATGATGTCAAGCATAGAGGCACTGAGTTTGAAGGTAGGCCTTGAAATACATCCACAGGTACACCTCCAATTGACTCAAATGATGTCAATTAGCCTATCAGAAGCTTCTAAAGTCATGACATAATTTTCTGGAATTTTCTAAGCTGTTTAAAGGCACAGTCAACTTAGTGTATGTAAACTTCTGACCCACTGGAATTGAGATACAGTGATTTATAAGTGAAATCTGTAAACAATTGTTGAAAAAATTCCTTGTGTCATGCACAAAGTAGATGTCCTAACCCGACTTGCCAAAACTATAGTTTGTTAACAAGAAATTTGTGGAGTGGTTGAAAAACCAGTTTTAAAAAAAGTCCTTCACTTAACTAGTCAGTTAAGAACCAATTTTTGTTTTCAATGATGACCTAGAAACAGTGGGTTAAATGCCTTGTTCAGGGGCAGAACGACAGCTTTTTACCTTGTCAACTCGGGGAGTTGATCTTGCAGCCTTTCGGTTACTAGTCCAAAGCTCTAACCACTAGGGTACCTGCCGCCCCAATGACTCCAACCTAAGTGTACGTAAACTTCCGACTTCAGCTGAAGCTTAGTTGTTTCTTTTGGTAACCTAGGCTCGTAATTTAACACCTTTAATCAAATTTACAGATCACTTGCAAGTATTTTAAAAATGTATTTTGAAGCACCCCTCCTGTGAAGTGGGAACTAGCATCAAACGCCCACCTTCTTGAATCCCGTCACATTTTGTGCAATTGTTCCGCTGAAAAATGTAACTCTATTCTCAGAAACTTTATTTAGCGTAAATTGGAATTAGCCTGCCCTGAAGCAGGTAGAGTAAGAACTTTAGGATTCATTGTCATAGAAATGTACCTGGCTAAAAGGTGAGCCACAGTATCAACGGTTATCCCAATTTGAATTCAGAGTTGACAAAAGTTAGCTTGCTAACTCCTCTATCTCACTTCGTAGTACACCCCTCTGCTTTCTACTGTTTATGTATAGATAGACCTCAAGTCAATTAATTGCATTTTTAGTGTGACATTGCTTTTCTGTGCTTCACTCTTTACAGGAACAAAATCTCAGCTTTGGAGGCTATCATTGACGACAAAGTTGTTGTTGGTGTATTTGGGAGGTCAGGAGCTGGTAAGAGCTCACTGATGAATGCCATTTTGGGGGTGAAGACCTTGCTGCCCTCAGGGACTGTTGGCGCATGCACATCAGTCATCATCCAGGTGGAGGCCAATATGACTGACTCCAACTACGTGGCAGAGATTGACTTCATTTCTAATGAGGTGATTTTAGCAATGTTGATAAACCCCAAGTGTGAATTTCATTAGAATATAGATTTTTTTTCATTTTAAGGGTGCAATCTGTAAGTCATCTAGGCACCACGTTCTGGCCTGACACCATGCAAATATAATCACATTGACTTTTTTTGTATTTTAGCACAGGGTTTCCCAAACAATATTATACAGAGAAACTTACATTTAATGCATTTATCTTAAAATAGCTACAGTGGGGCAAAAAATTATTTAGTCAGCCACCAATTGTGCAAGTTCTCCCACTTAAAAGATGAGAGAGGCCTGTAATCTTCATCATAGGTACACTTCAACTATGACAGACAAAATGAGAGAGAAAAAATCCAGAAATCACAATGTAGGATTTTTTATGAATTTATTTGGAAAATAAGTATTTGGTCAATAACAAAAGTTTATCTCAATACTTTGTTATATACCCTTTGTTGGCAATGACAGAGGTCAAACATTTTCTGTAAGTCTTCACAAGGTATTTTGGCCCATTCCTCCATGCAGATCTCCTCTAGAGCAGTGATGTTTTGGGCTGTTGCTGGGCAACACAGACTTTCAATTTCCTCCAAAGATTTTCTATGGGGTTGAGATCTGGAGTAGACTGGCTAGGCCACTCCAGGACCTTGAAATGCTTCTTACGAAGCCACTCCTTCGTTGCCCGGGCGGTGTGTTTGGGATCATTGTCATGCTGAAAGACCCAGCCACGTTTCATCTTCAATGCCCTTGCTGATGGAAGGAGGTTTTCACTCAAAATCACACGATACATGGCCCCATTCATTCTTCCCTTTACACGGATCAATCGTCCTGGTCCCTTTGCAGAAAAACATTCCCAAAGCATGATGTTTCCACCCCCATGCTTCACAGTAGGTATGGTGTTCTTTGGATGCAACTCAGCATTCTTTGTCCTCCAAACACGACAAGTTGAGTTTTTCCCCAAAAGTTATATTTTGGTTTCATCTGACCATATGACATTCTCCCAATCTTCTTCTGGATCATCCAAATGCTCTCTAGCAAACTTCAGACGGGCCTGTACATGTACTGACTTAAGCAGGGGGACACGTCTGGCACTGCAGGATTTTAGTCCCTGGCGGCGTAGTGTGTTACTGATGGTAGGCTTTGTTACTTTGGACCCAGCTCTCTGCAGGTCATTCACTAGGTCCCCCCGTGTGGTTCTGGGATTTTTGCTCACCGTTCTTGTGATCATTTTGACCCCACGGGGTGAGATCTTGCGTGGAGCCCCAGATCAAGGGAGATTATCAGTGGTCTTGTATGTCTTCCATTTCCTAATAATTGCTCCCACAGTTGATTTCTTCAAACCAAGCTGCTTACCTATTGCAGATTCAGTCTTCCCTGCCTGGTGCAGGTCTACAATTGTGTTTCTGGTGTCCTTTGACAGCTCTTTGGTCTTGGCCATAGTGGAGTTTGGAGTGTGACTGTTTGAGGTTGTGGACAGGTGTCTTTTACACTGATAACAAGTTCAAACAGGTGCCATTAATACAGGTAACGAGTGGAGGACAGAGGAGCCTCTTAAAGGTCTGTGAGAGACAGAAATCTTGCTTGTTTGTAGTTGACCAAATGCTTATTTTCCACCATGATTTGCAATAAATTCATTAAAAAAATCCTACAATGTGATTTTCTGGATTTTTGGTGGCTGACTAAATACTTTTATGCCCCACTGTAGGTGAGACAACAACACATCACAGTTGTATCAAGTACATTTACCTCAACAAAGTAGTTATAATTTATGAATTATAATATGTGGGTAATGAAACATTTGATCCATCATATAAATATATAATATATTCAGTAAAATAATAATGTTTGACTTTTTTTAGGAATGGGAGAAGGAGCTGGAATCACTTTTGAAAATCAAAGAAATGGATGGTGAGGAGAAAGATAAAAGGATGGTGAATATGGCGAACAGTAAAATCCAGGCATTGTACGGAGAAGATGCAGTCGGGAAAAGCTTTGATGAACTGAAGTCACTGGAGTCAGAGACATTCAGCGACATCCCAGAGTTTCTCTCATCAACTAGGAAAATCCTGTCATTTGACACAGTAAGTCATTTTAAGCCTCTTTTATAAGGGTCTTTTTTGCTGTCTGATATCCAATTTGAGTCCAAATTATTCCCATTTTATCTCCTGAACTTCACGGACATCATGACATACAACATTAAATGCATAATAGCCATCAATGTTTAAATATACCAGAAAGTTGTAAAGGGGCAGAGTGTGACTAAAGAATAATATTACATTATTTGACAGGCCACAAAGTTCTCTACAGAGATCGCCTGCTACATACGAAGCAAAAGAAAGATATATGGGAATCAATTTAACTCATCTCAGATACACTACTGGCCACTTGTGAAGTATGTGACCATCAAGATGCCAAACTCCAAGGATCTTCTGGAACACATTGTGCTGGTGGATCTTCCAGGAACTGGAGACTGCAACAAGGCCAGAGATGAGATGTGGGAATCGGTAATCATTTACTTTTGTGATCATTTCTGAATGCATTTACAGTAGGTCTCAATTCAGGTGCAATGTCATATGTGGTATCTGTGGTTTAATCAGAGAATGTTTTTGGTTAGGCCTCCCTTACCAAAATGAAGTACATTTTATATTGTCAGTTCACGGTTTTCAAACTAAAAGCAAAGAAATGTACTTGTATTTTATGATTATATCACTTTCAAATAGTAAACATGCATCAGTTTATATAGAGGTCCAAACTCAAATTATTGGCAGCCTTGATAAAGATGAGTAAAAAACATTGTTTAAAATAAATAATACAAATACTGAGCTATATTGTATGCTCAAAAAAAGTTGCAAATTCTATTATTTTATACTATTCAATACAATTGCCCAGAGAAAGAGATGTTGTTTACAGGTGGCTATTGATCAGACTTTTCTCAGACCTTTTTATCTCCGGATTACAGATCCCAAAGCTTCTTCTCATGTGCAGAAAAAGGTCAGGGCAAAAATGTATTGGCGCCTCTGTTTTCAATACCTTTCAATACCTCACCATGCGAGGATAATTGAGTCTTTTTCCCCAAAAAATTGAAATTGGAGAACACATTGCGATAGGTCTCAGACCATTTCTCCATAAAAAATATTTTCAGATCCTTGATATCCTTCACCTGCGCTTATGGACTGCCCTCTTCATTTCAAACCACAGGTTTTCAATGAGGTTAAAGTCCGGAGACTGAGATGGCCATTTCATTTTTTTTTATTTTGTCATCAATGAACCATTTCTTTGTGGTTTTTGATTTCTGCTTTGGGTTATTGTCTTGCTGGGATCCACTTGCATCTAAGTTTTAGCCTCCTGGCAGAGGCAACCAGGTTTTTGTATAAAATGTCCTGGTACTGGCTAAAGTTCATGATGCCGTTGACCTTAACAAGGGCCTCAGGAACAGTTAAAGCAAAATAGCACCTTAAATGTGACTCACATTTTATTTGGATTACCGCAGTTTGGGAATACCTGCTCTATGGGATTGGTGACCCCACACGGGACGGTTGAGCTAACGTGCGCTAATGGGATTAGCATGAGGTTGTAAGTAACAAGTACATTTCCCAGGACATAGACATACAGTGGGGAGAACAAGTATTTGATACACTGCTGATTTTGCAGGTTTTCCAACTTACAAAGCATGTAGTGGTCTGTAATTTTTATCATAGGTGCACTTCAACTGTGAGAGACGGAATCTAAAACAAAAATCCAGAAAATCACATTGTATGATTTTTAAGTAATTAATTTGCATCTCGCCGTTAAGATACTGATGCCCTTTGCAACCACGTATCTATGTGAGAGTGGATTCTCGGTCCTAAAAACTAAATACAGGCAAAAACTGTGTTTGGAAAATGATTTAAGACTGAGACTTTGTAACCCTGCCACACACACACTATAAGATACATTTATTAAACATATGAATGAGTGTGAGTTGTCACAACTCACATTTATTAAACATAAGAATGAGTGTATCTTATAGTGTGTGTGTGTGTGTGTGTGTGTGGGGGGGGCAGGATTACAATCATGGCAAAAAACAACATTTGAGGGTATGCTGACTCTGGTGCTTGAGGGGGGATGCAGCTGGAGGTTGAATGTTTGAGGGGCACGGGACTATAAAAGGTTTGGGAACCACTGCCATAGAGGATAACATCAAAGGTCCAACAAAACATTTTACAGTAGGTATGGGATTCTTTTCTGCTTATGCAGAACCCTAAAAATCTGAACCTCAAAAAGCAAAAAGAACAAACTATTTATTTTAAGAATACATTCTAGCACTTCCTGTATTCAAGCTAAATTATGCATTTAACGTACTGAGAGCGGACCAAGTAATTGGGCGTCACTCTAAAGCGGGAAGGTGGAATAAACGAGTCAGGAGTAAGTTTTCTTGATTGAACACAGTTCTCTATTGAGGGCATTTGGTCAACACAAACACTCCAACATAATCAATGAAAATCTCCCAAGGAAAAACATACATCTTCTTCTCCAGATGAAACAGGAACACAATAGGATTATCTGTAAACTACAACAAAAGTCACAGGATTGTCACCATTTTAGTGGTTCTTCCTGGATAGCTCCTCTGTCTCGGTGGCCATGTTCCAGAGATAGTTTTCCTCCCCTCTCTACTGGTTACATTCTCTCTCTTATAGGGGAAGGAGAATATGTCATTAGTACCGTCAGCTGTGCTTAATTGCCTCTGGTTACCTTGTCTCCCATGCCTTGTTGGGCTACTATCCGTGAGCCCAGCCTGCCCTCTGGTGGTCCTTCCACAGTACACAAAACGTGTGTACTGTTTATTAACAACGTTTTCATAAGAGCTATAAAAACCTACTTCAAAGAAGTGTAGTGTGTATGTGTGCAGGATTTTTCTTTTTAAATAACGTCACTGTAAACATTACTACAGCGTGTTAGATTGAATTCCAGCATTAGAACCACTGGCAATGAACTCATCATGTACACCTAAAACGTTTCAGCTTGAATGATGACTATATCCAATGTTTTATTTTATTTCAACTGTTACATTTGTTTTAACATTCTAAACAACATTTCTGAACACCATGTTTTTTTTTATAGTACATTACTAAGTGCTCCTCTGTGTGGGTCGTGGCTGACATTGACCGGGCCGCGGCGGACAGTGATGCATGGAATATACTGGACAACAGCATCAGTAATATGGGTCCTGGTGGACAGTGTCAGAACATCACCTTCATCTGTACTAAGACAGACATCATCAACCCAGACAATTATATGGGGTGAGACATTTTCATCCTATATTTTGCTACTGCTTTAACAGTTTCATATTGCGATTATTGAAAAAAAATGGTATACAATAACAATGCCTTTGGGAAATTATTCAGACCCCTTGACTTTTTCCACATTGTGTTAGGTTACAGACATATTCAAAAATGTCTAATAAAAAAATATATCTTCATCAATCTACACTCAATACCTCATAATGACATTTTTTTTATCCCAAAAAATGTATAGAACTGAAATATCACATTTATATATGTTTTCAGACCCTTTACTCAGTACTTTGTTGAAGCACCTTTGACAGTGATTACAGCCTCAAGTCTTCTTGAGTTTGACGCTACAGGCTTGGCACACCTGTATTTAGGGAATATCCCCAATTCTTCTCTGAAGATCCCCTCGCATTGCTGCACAGCTATTTTCAGGTCTCTCCAGAGATGTTCGATTGGGTTCAAGTCCGGGCTCTGGCTGGCCTCTCAAGGACATTCAGAGACTTGTCCTGAAGCCTCTCCTGCATTGTATTGGCTGTGTGCTTAGGGTCATTTTACTGTCAGAAGTTGAACCTTCGCCCCAGTCTGAGGTCCGGAGCGCTCTGGATCAGGTTTTCATTAAGGATCTCTCTGTACTTTGCTCCGTTCATCTTTGCCTCGTCCTGATGCTTCCACCCCCATGCTTCACCGTAGGGATTGTGCCAGGTTTCCACCAGACGTGACGCTTGACATTCAGGCCAAAGAGTTAAATCTTTGTTTCATCAGACCAGAGAATCTTGTTTCTCATGGTCGGAGAGTCTTTAGGTGCCTTTTGGTAAACTCCAAGTGGGCTGTCATGTGCCTTTTACTAAGGAGTGGCTTCCGTCTGGCCACCCTACCATAAAGGCCTGATTGGTGGAGTGCTCCAGAGATGGTTGTCCTTCTGGAAGGTTCTTCCATCTCCACAGAGGAACTATAGAGCTCTGTCAGAGTGACCATCGGGTTCTTGGTCACCTCCCTTGCTCAGTTTGGCCGGGTGTCCAGCTCTAGGAAGAGTCTTGGTGGTTCAAATCTTCTTCCATTTAAGAATGATGGAGGCCACTGTGTTCTTGGGAGCCTTCAATGCTGCATACATTTTTTCGTACACTTCACCAGATCTGTGCCTCGGCACAATCCTGTTTCGGAGCTCTTCTGACATTTCCTTCGACTTCATGGCTTGGTTTTTGCTCTGACATGCACTGTCAACTGTGGGACCTAATATAGACAGGTGAGTGCCTTTCCAAATCATGTCCAATCATTTTAATGTATTTACCAAAGGTGGACTCCAATCAAGTTGTTGAAACATCTCAATGATGATCAATGGAAACAGGATGCAGCTGAGCCCAATTTTGAGTCTCATAGCTAAGGGTTGGAATATTTATGTAAATAAGGTATTCTATTTTATACAGGTATTTTAAAACATTTGCAAAAATGTCTAAAAACCTGTTTTCGCTTTGTCATTATGGGGTATTGTGTGTAGATTGCTTTTGATTTTTATTTATTAAAGGCTGTAAATTAACTAAATGTGGAAAAGATCAAAGGGTCTGAATACTTTCTGAAGGCACTGTAAATACAAAGATATAGACATATTTTCACTGCTTATACATCACTAATTAAGAAAAAAACTAATTTCAGTGAATTGGACGATGAAGACCTTCACATAGAGGTACAGCTACACAAAATATAACAAATACTTTGTTTACAGAACTATAAACAAATAGTTGGTTTATAGATAATTGAATATGTCACTGTATGGATATCAACCATGGTCTCCTCTTATTTCACATGCAATTAGGACTCTTCTAACTATTCAGAGGAGCAGAAACGTGCATGCATATTGCACCGAAATCAACAAGCCAAGATGGAAATTCAAGAGAATTACAGCAACCCGTATGAAGTAAGATGTTTTATTTTTTATTTTCTTTACCGAATAAGAAACTATAAAGGAACTTCAGATATATAGATTGATTGAAACTAGAAAAAGGTCCAGTTTTAACTTAAATGGATAGTTTCCTTGCCTTGTAGTGTATGGATGAGGTTAGACAGCAATCCAAATGTTTTAGCTTTGTGTCAAAAAAACAATGCAGTTTTTTGTGGTTTATGTCCAAATCCTCCGAAAGTGTCTCAAATTGATTGTGTAGCTCAATAAAGTTACTTTAAGATAATTTGGACATGAAATGCAATCTGTCAGAAGAAAATGGTGTTCTCTTGAATTAGAAGAATATAACATCCATTAAAATGGCATTAGCGTTCTTAGACCGGAAGTTCATTGAATAGGGAAATGCGATTTGGTATTCTTCAAAAACTTGGAAATGTCCCTGAAGTAACTCCAAACGAACCAGTTTAGCTGCTTCAGCAATGATTGACTGATGAGTGATTGATAATTATATTGATGTATTGTTTTTTTTTTGTCACTTCATCTATGAAATACATTCAGGCTATTGATGAAATGCAGGTGTTTACAGTTAGTTCTCAAGAATTCCAGAAGGATAACAACTGCATTCTGAGACAAGAAGAGACAGGTATGATCACTTGCGTTATTGTGCAACAAAACCTCCAATAGGAATAGGTGCAAACAGATTGTTAGGTACTGTATAATGAACGTGTATTAGGGTAAGTGTTAGGGTATGGCAGAGGTTAAACATAACCAAACGTAATACAAGTGCCCGGCACAATTTGCAAATACCCTTTGCAAATACCTCTTTGCACCTAATACATTGGAGTTGGAGCTGTTATTATATAATATCCATTATTCTAAAGTCATATTCTCACCCTGAATGTGAATCTAACAACAACTGTCTCTGCTCATACAATTATTGTTTACCTAAAGATCATTTTACATAAACAGAAAGATTAATAAAGACATCTTGTCTTCAGAGATACCTGAGCTGAGAGCTCTGCTGAAAAGCCTGAACGACCAAAGGTCAGAAAAAGTGATGAGAGACTATGTGAATGGAGCGTATGGGATTCTCTCCCTGGTCCACGTGGTAAACCATGAGATCACCAAATCGGTATTGCCTTTAATACATTAGCCTTTTGTGATGAATTTACCCTTGCACCAACTCACTGAATTTACGGATTGGTTTTTCTCTGTTGTGTTTAAGATGGAGACCGAAAAAGAAACATTGCACAAACTTCTAGAACAAAGGCTGGAAGATGAGCTCCAGAACATTGACCAGTTCATGTCAGACATTCACATGGAGTTTGACAAGTGCCTTTCAGCCGGAGTGCTAGAGTCAGAGAAGACATGTGTGACAAGAGCCAAGGAGGAAGTGATAGCACCAGTAAGTCAATGGTACCTTATGCTGGGCCATAAGGTTCTAGCAGGGTTCAATGGAGTTTTACTTCTTCAAACTTGATCTGAGCGCAGTTTATTAAATCTTGTTCTGAGCCCAGATTATTCAATCTTGTTCTGAGCCCAGATTATTCAATCTTGTTCTGAGCGTAATTTATTCAACCTTGTTCTAAATGCAGCTCTTTCTCAAGATCAATGGTCTGTTAATCTGTTAGTATGCTAAATAGTTAAATAGTTAACCAATACCTACCCAAACGATCTACATTGACCGTTTTTGCACTGTCTCTTTTGACTCATAGCATGCACTGCTGTTACTGTTTATTATCTATCATGTTACCTAGTCACTTTATCCTTACCTATATGTATATATCTACCTCAATTACCTCGTACCCCTGCACATTGACATGGTACTGGTACCCCATGTACAGTTGAAGTCGGAAGTTTACATACACCTTAGCCAAATACATTTAAACTCAGTTTTTCACAATTCCTGACATTTAATCCAAGTAAAAATTCCCTGTCTTAGGTCAGTTAGGGTGACCACTTTATTTTAAGAATGTGAAATGTCAGAATAATAGTAGAGCGAATGATTTATTTCAGCTTTTATTTCTTTCATCACATTCCCAGTGGGTCAGAAGTTCACATACACTCAATTAGCATTTGGTAGCATTGCCTTTAAATTGTTTAACTTGGGTCAAATGTTTTGGGTAGCCTTCCACAAGCTTCCCACAATAAGTTGGGTGAATTTTGGCCCATTCCTCCTGACAGAGCTGGTGTAACTGAGTCAGGTTTGTAGGCCTCCTTGCTCACACACGCTTTTTCAGTTCTGCCAACAGATTTTCTATAGAATTGAGGTCAGGACTTTGTGATGGCAACTCCAATACCTTGACTTTGTTGTCCTTAAGCCATTTTGCCACAACTTTGGAAGTATGCTTGGGGTCATTGTCCCATTTGCGACCAAGCTTTAACTTCCTGACTGATGTCTTGAGATGTTGCTTCAATATATTCACATAATTTTCCTCCCTCATTATGCCATCTATTTTGTGAAGTGCACCAGTCCCTCCTGCAGCAAAGCACCCCCACAACATGATTCTGCTACCCCCGTGCTTCACAGTTGGGATTGTGTTCTCCGGCTTGGTCATTATGGCCAAACAGTTCTATTTTTGTTTCATCAGACCAGAGGACATTTCTACAAAAAGTACGATCTTTGTCCCCTTGTGCAGTTGCAAACCATAGTCTGGCTTTTTTATTGCGGTTTTGGAGCAGTGGCTTCTTCCTTGCTGAGCAGCCTTTCAGGTTATGTCGATATAGGACTCGTTTTACTGTGGATATAGATACTTTTGTACCTGTTTCCTCCAGCATCTTCACAAGGTCCTTTGCTGTTGTTCTGGGATTGATTTGCACTTTCGCACCAAAGTACGATCATCTCTAGGAGACAGAACACGTTTCCTTACTGAGCGGTTTGACGGCTGCGTGGTCCCATGGTGTTTATACTTGCATACTATTGTTTGTACAGATGAATGTGGTACCTTCAGGAAATTGCTCCCAATGAACCAGACTTGTGGAGGTCTACCATTTTTTTCTGAGGTCTTGGCTGATTTCTTTTGATTTTCCCATGATGTCAAGCAAAGAGGCACAGAGTTTGAAGGTAGGCCTTGAAATACATCCACAGGTACACCTCCAATTGACTCAAATGTTGTCAATTAGTCTATCAGAAGCTTCTAAAGCCATGACATCATTTTCAGGAATTTTCCAAGCTTTTTAAAGGCACAGTCAACTTAGTGCATGTAAACTGCTGACCCACTGGAATTGTGGTACAGTGAATTATAAGCGAAATAATCTGTCTGTAAACAATTGTTGGAAAAATTCCTTGTGTCATGCACAAAGTAGATGTCCTAACCGACTTGCCAAAACTATAGTTTGTTAACAAGAGTGGTTGAAGTGGAGTGGTTGAAAAACGAGTTTTAATGACTCCAACCTAAGTGTATTTAAACTTCTGACTTCAGCTGTATATAGTGAAGTTATCATTACTGATTGTGTATATATTCCTTGTGTTATTATTTTTCTATTTATTCCTCTCTCTGCATTGTTTGGCCCAGAAGTAAACATTTCACTGTAAGTTTACACCTGTTGTTTACAAAGCATGTGCCAAATTCAATTTGATTTGAACAAATGTGATTGGTTGGATGAAAGCTCACATATGGTCCCTGGTTCGTATATGCCACCCCAAACCCCTAACTCTAAACTTAATTGGAATTACTTGGAAAGCATTTCTTGCCAAAACTTCAACAATCACAATTGTTTCTTCAATGGAGGCAGAGCTGCTCTAAGAACAAGATACAATTAGGAAAACTCTAATCTTTTCTCCAATCTGACAATAGGATGATCATATTTTATGTTTTTTTCAGAAAGGAAAAGGAGGAGGAGGGTACCACCAGACCCTGAGAGCTGTATGCAATGGCCAGGGGTTCTGCAGGTCAACAAATGGAGTAAAAACAAACATGAACGCTTCTCTGAGCAACTCTCTGTGCGATTCCATTAGAAATATATTTTCAAAAACATTCAAGTAAGTTATGTTCTACGTGCCTTCCAGACACATTTATTGGGACACACCACTTGAGTAACATGGTTATCATCATGTCTTCTAGGAAATCTCAGAAATCTATATCTGCAAAGATTGATAGTTTCAGCATCCTCTTAGAGAGCTATGATGAAGAAACCATGTTTCCTCGGCTGGCATTCCTCAAAACTGAGGTTTGTGGAAATACAACTGTGTTATGTACATTTGGTTGGATGTTATCTGTGAAGCTGTTTAATATATGGTACTGTGCTATGCTCTACCTTCCAATTATGGCGGTCTAGTAAAGTGTAATGTTAAGAAGACTAATATTCATAATAGTATTTTGTCTGGTGTCAAAAAGGAACACAAATTGAAAGCAGATCTTAAAAATGAGATCGTCCAGAGGAAGAAGACAATCTACTCTTCACTCACCAAGTCAATCATGACCTCCATGCTCCCCTCCTATATAGGTCAGTCTAACTGTCAGCATTAATCTGTCACTATACAGTGCCTTGCAAAAGTGTTCATCCCCTTAGCATTTTTTCTCTATTTTGTTGTATTACAACCTGTAATTTAAATGGATTTTATTTGGATTTCATGCAATGGACATTCATTCACAAATTAGGCCAAAATGGTGAAGTCAAATGAAAATATATATATATTTCAAAAAATTATACAAAATTAAAAACGGATAAGTGTTGTGTGCATATGTATTTATCCCCTTCGCTATGAAGCCCCTAAATAAGATCTGGTACAACCAATTACTTTCAGAAGTCACATAATTAGATTGCATACAGGTAGACTTTATTTAAGTGTCTCATGATCTGTCACATGATCTCAGTATATCTACACCTGTTCTGAAAGGCCCCAGAGTCTACAACACCACTAAGCAAGGGGCACCACCAAGCAAGCGGCACCATGAAGGCCAAGGAGCTCTCCAAACAGGTCAGGGACAACGTTGTGGAGAAGTGCAGATCAGGGTTGGGTTATAAAAAAATATCAAAAACTTTGAACATCCCACGGAGCACCATTAAATCCATTATTAAACAATGGACAGAACATGGCACCACAACAAACCTGCCAAGAGGCGGCCACCCAACAAAACTCACGGACCAGGCAAGGAGGGCATTCATCCGAGAGACAACAAAGAGACCAAAGATAACCCTGAAAGAGCTGCAAAGCTCCACAACGGAGATGTGAGTATCTGTCCATAGGACCACTTTAAGCCGTACACTCCACAGAGGTGGGCTTTATGGAAGAGTGGCAAGAACAAAGCCATTTCTTAAAAAGCTAACACATTTGGTGTACACCAAAAGGCATGTGGAAGAATCCCCAAACATATGAAAGAAAAGGTACTCTTGTCAGATGAGACTAAATTGTAGCTTTTTGGCCATCAAGGAAAATGCTATGTCTGGCGCAAACCCAACTCCTCTCATCACCCCGAGAATACGATCCCCACAGTGAAGCATGGTGGTGGCAGCATCATGCTGTGGGAATGTTTTTCATCGGCAGGGACTGGGAAACTGGTCAGAATTGAAAGAATGATGGATGGCGCTAAATACAGGGAAATTCTGAGGGAAACCTGTTTCAGTCTTCCACAGATTTGAGACTGGGATGGGGGTTCACCTTCCAGCAGGACAATGACCATAAGCATACTGCTAAAGCAACACTCTAGTGGTTTAAGGGGAAACGGAATGTCTTGGAATTGCCTAGTCAAAGCCCAGACCTCAATCCAATTGAGAATCTGTGGTATGACTTAAAGATTGCTGTACACGAGCAGAACCCATCCAACTTGAAGGAGCTGGAGCAGTTTTGCCTTGAAGAATGGGTAAAACTCCCAGTGGCTGGATGTGCCAAGCTTATAGAGACATACCCCAAGAGACTGGCAATACAAGAGACTGGTAGCTGCAAAAGGTGGCGCTACAAAGTATTGACTTTGGGGGAGTGAATAGTTATGCACGCTCAAGTTTCCTGTTTTTTTTTGTCTTATTTCTTGTTTGTTTCACAATAAAAAGTATTTTGCATCTTCAAAGTGGTAGGCATGTTGTGTAAATCAGATGATACAAACACCCAATTTATTTCCAGGTTGTAAGGCAGCAAAATAGGAAAAATGCCAAGGGGGTTGAATACTTTCGCAAGCCACTGTAATTCCCTTTAGTATACATGTCAATAGCAATCGTAAAATAATAGTTCTGCAAAATTTGATATTTAGATATTCATTTCCTTAACCCTGAAAACAAGGAATGACTACAATCCACACTTTCGTTTTGTTAGCCATTGCCAGCAAATAATGATTTGGGCATAATATTTAAATCATGCTAAACGGGTGAGATTGGTTTTTAGTCTGAAAAATGCTTAACAAAACTAAACTAAAATAAAGAAATAAAGAAACAAGTTTAACAAAACCAAAGTGTGGATTTCAGTTACAAGGTTCATAGACTGTTTTCAAGGTAAGTAAAAAAAATATATAATATCTAAATATGTCAATCCGCTGAACTGTCCCTTTAACAATCACTGGATAGAAGTGACCTCTTAACAATGACTTTTTAATAACTTACTTCGTCAACTTTTTCTCTCTGATTTTTAGAGGCTTCAGATGTACATGGGAAAGGATCCCTAAAGAGAATGCAGGACATACTCGAGAGTCACATTGAGTCATCAAAGAGCACCATGTTCCACGATGCTAAGGGGAAGATGCTGACACTCCTAGCCAAGCTCAGGGTAGGATACTTTTTATGTCACTGTTTCAATTCAATTATTGAAGCGTTAATATTATCACAATTGGTGTTATGCGCGACGCACTCAGTTTTCCACCACAAAACACCAGAAAATTGCCAAAAATAGTGAAACCAGCTCACCTTCCTTTAGAATATTATTTGACTATCAAATTTTCAATGTTTAAAAAAAAATATATTTCTTACAGTATTAAACAAGGTTTCAGTTCATGTAACAGTTTCATAGCGAATCGTGTTACAAGTGGCAATAGGGATGCAAGTGTGCATCGTCTCAATTCTCATTTTGCCCAAAACAGTAGCAGACTGGAGTGATCAGTATCAAACACATCAGCGAGTGGCCTCTCCATAAAGGACTTAGGGGATGCGTGTTCTTTCAACATAACCTTGGCAATGTCTTTTCTTATGTTAACAAGTCTGAGGTGCTGCATAATGGGCAGGTCTCTCTTACGGTTTGCTGCTATGATTGGATAGAGTGAATCAACGCAGCTGTTTCTTCGTACAGACAATTCTTCGTAGGCTTTACAATCCTGTGTTACTGGGCAAGTGGGCGTGATTGTAATCCAAACCCAACCCTCATGTATGTAATGAGGACCTCACAAAACTCAGTTTTTGAATATACTGACTTTATTACCAAAATAATCATACTTTTTAATAAATGATGGCACTGGAATAAATGTTTATGACTAATATCAATGCCAAATAGGCCAATTTCAACCAGAAAAGTTGGTTCTTGCATGCAGTTTCCCTTTAACATAATTTTTATTTAACTAGGCATGTCAGTTAAGAACAAATTCTTATTTACAATGACAGCCTGCCACAGATGACTCTGGGCCAATTGTGCACTGCCCTATGGGACTCCCAATCATGTGACACAGCCTGGATTTGAACCAGGTACTGCAGTGACAGGCACATGCAGTGCCTTAAACATGAGGCACAAATGTAAATGAATCCCTAATCACATGAAAGAAATTATTCTCTTCAGAAATTACTTCCTCAAATCAACCAAATAAATAGGGCTTTACAATGATGGTGAAAACGGATATCTCACCCAAACTACAACATGACATATTGGTTACCCTGTAAGCAGTCTATGGACAAGGTACGACAGCAATCCATGCTTTTGTTTTGCTTACCTGGCCACAGTTTCTAATGTTAACCTTTTAACATTTGTGACACAAAGTACACAAGGACATTAAAGGTTATATATTCATGCCACTGTCACGGTTTTCTGTATGTGAAGGAGAGTCGGACCAAAATGCGGCGTGTAGATTACGATCCATGTTTATTGACTATAGCAACACGAATCTAAATACAAACAGTGCAAAATAATAAACGTAATGAAAACCGAAACAGCCTAAACTGGTGCAAACTAACACTAAGGACAGGAACAATCACCCACAAACACACAGTGAAACCCAGGCTACCTAAATATGGTTCCCAATCAGAGACAATGACAAACACCTGCCTCTGACTGAGAACCATATCAGGCTGAACATAGAAATAGACAAACAAGACATGAAACATAGAATACCCACTCAGATCACACCCTGACCAATCAAAACATAGAAAATACAAAGTAAACTATGGTCAGGGCGTGACAGTACCCCCCCCCCAAGGTGCGGACTCCGGCCGCAAAACCTGAACCTATAGGGGAGGGTCTGGGTGGGCATCTGTCCGCGGTGGCGGCTCTGGCGCTGGAAGTGGACCCCACTCAATGACAGTTTTAATCCCCCTCCTAAACGTCCCTAAATAGGTTACCCACCACAATGATAACATGGGACAGAGGGACAGCTCGGGACAGAGGTAACTCGGGACAGATGGGTAGCTCAGCACTGAGAGGAAGCTCAGCACTGAGAAGAAGCTCAGCACTGAGAGGAAGCCCAGGCAGGTAGTAGAAACTACCAGAACCTGGCTGGCTGGCGGTTTCAGCAGATCCTGGTCGACTAGCAGATCTGGGAGAATCTGGTCGACTGGCGGATCTGGGAGAATCTGGTCGACTGGCGGATCTGGGAGAATCTGGTCGACTGGCGGATCTGGGAGAATCTGGTCGACTGGCGGATCTGGGAGAATCTGGTCGACTGGCGGATCTGTTAGAATCTGGTCGACTGGCGGATCTGGGAGAATCTGGTCGACTGGCGGATCTGGGAGAGTCTGGACGACGGGCAGATCTGGAAGAGTCTGGTCGACTGGCAGATCTGGAAGAGTCTGGACGACTGGCAGATCTGGAAGAGTCTGGTCGACTGGCGGATCTGGGAGAATCTGGTCGACTGGCGGATCTGGGAGAATCTGGTCGACTGGCGGATCTGGGAGAATCTGGTCGACTGGCGGATCTGGGAGAATCTGGTCGACTGGCGGATCTGGTAGAATCTGGTCGACTGGCGGATCTGGGAGAATCTGGTCGACTGGCGGATCTGGGAGAGTCTGGACGACTGGCAGATCTGAGAGAGTCTGGACGACTGGCAGATCTGGAAAAGTCTGGTCGACTGGCAGATCTGAAAGAGTCTGGTCGACTGGCAGATCTGGAAGAGTCTGGACGACTGGCAGATCTGGAAGAGTCTGGACGACTGGCAGATCTGGAAGAGTCTGGACGACTGGCAGATCTGGAAGAGTCTGGACGACTGGCAGATCTGGAAGAGTCTGGACGACTGGCAGATCTGGAAGAGTCTGGTCGACTGGCAGATCTGGAAGAGTCTGGACGACTGGCAGATCTGGGAGAGTCTGGTCGACCGGCAGATCTGGCTGCTCCATGCTGACTGGCTGCTCCATGCTGACTGGCGGCTCTGGCTGCTCCATACTGACTGGCAGCTCCATGCCGACTGGCAGCTCCATGCCGACTGGCAGCTCCATGCCGACTGGCAGCTCTGGCTGCTCCATGCTGACTGGCTGCTCCATGCTGACTGGCGGCCCTGGCTGCTCCATGCTAACTGGCAGCTCTGGCGGCTCCTTGCAGACTGGCAGCTCTGGCGGCTCCTTGCAGACAGGCAGCACTGGCGGCTCCTTGCAGACTGACAGCTCCATGCAGGCTGGCAGCTCCTTGCAGACTGGCAGCTCCTTGCAGACTGGCAGCTCCTTGCAGACTGGCAGCTCCTTGCAGACTGGCAGCTCCTTGCAGACTTGCAGCTCCTTGCAGACTGGCAGCTCCTTGCAGACTGGCAGCTCTGGCTGCTCCATGCTGACTGGCAGCTCCATGCCGACTGGCAGCTCTGGCTGCTCCATGCTGACTGGCTGCTCCATGCTGACTGGCGGCTCTGGCTGCTCCATACTGACTGGCAGCTCCATGCCGACTGGCAGCTCCATGCCGACAGGCAGCTCTGGCGGCTCCTTGCAGACTGGCAGCTCCATGCAGACTGACAGCTCCTTGCAGGCTGGCAGCTCCTTGCAGGCTGGCAGCTCCTTGCAGGCTGGCAGCTCCTTGCAGGCTGGCAGCTCCTTGCAGACTGGCAGCTCCTTGCAGACTGGCAGCTCCTTGCAGACTGGCAGCTCCTTGCAGACTGGCAGCTCCTTGCAGACTGGCAGCTCTGGCTGCTTCATGTAGACTGACAGCTCTGGCTGCTTCATGTAGACTGACAGCTCTGGCTGCTCCTTGCAAACTGACAGCTCGGGCTGCTTCATGCAGACGGACAGCTCAGGCTGCTCCATGCAGACTGACAGCTCAGGCTGCTCCATGCAGACTGACAGCTCCTTGCAGGCTGGCAGCTCCTTGCAGACTGGCCGCTCCTTGCAGGCTGGCAGCTCCTTGCAGGCTGGCAGCTCCTTGCAGGCTGGCAGCTCCTTGCAGGCTGGCAGCTCCTTGCAGGCTGGCAGCTCCTTGCAGGCTGGCAGCTTTAGCGGCATCCTGCAGACAGGCAGCTCCTTGCAGACTGGCAGCTCCTTGCAGACTGGCAGCTCTGGCTGCTTCATGTAGACTGACAGTTCTGGCTGCGCTGAACAGGCGGGAGACTCCGACAGCGCAGGAGAGGAGAGAGGCTCCGGCTGCGCTGAACAGGCGGGAGATTCCGGCAGCGCAGGAGAGCAGAAAGGCTCTGGCTGCGCTGAACAGGCGGGAGACTCCGGCAGCGCAGGAGAGTAGAAAGGCTCTGGCTGCGCTGAACAGTCGGGAGACTCCGATAGCGCAGTAGAGAAGAGAGGCTCTGGCTGCGCTGAACAGGCGGGAGACTCCGGCAGCGCAGGAGAGGAGAAAAGCTCTGGCTGCGCTGAACAGGCAGAAGACTCCGATAGCGCATGAGATGAGAGAGGCTCTGGCTGCGCTGAACAGGCGAGGCGCACTGTAGGCCTGATGCATAGTGCTGGCACAGGACGTGCAAGGCTAGGGATGGGCACAGGAGGCCTGATGCGTGAGACTGGAACCAACTTCACCAGCCGACTAAAACGGACCTCAGGGCGAGTATGGAGCGCTAACCCAGGTGCCATCAAATCCCTGACACGTTCCGTCAGGCGAATTCTATGCAAAATGCACCAACACAGCAACTCCCTCATTTCTCTCTCCTCCAATTTCCCCATTAACTCCTTCACAGTCTCTGTTTCACTCACCTCCAACACCGGCTCTGGTCTCCTCCTTGGCTCCTCACGATAAACAGGGAGAGTTGGCTCAGGTCTGGCTCCTGACTCTGCCACACTCTCCCTGAGCCCCCCCCCAAGAAATTTTTGGGGCTGACTATGGGGCCTCCGTCCGCGCCGCCTTGCTTGCTTCGCAAACTCCATTCTCCTATATCCTTCCGCGCACTGCTCCATCGAATCCCAGGCGGGCTCCGGCACTCTCCCTGGGTCGGCCGCCCACCTGTCGATCTCCTCCCAAGTCGTATACTCCATACTGCACTCCTCTTTGGGCTGCTCCTGTTGTTTCTTCTCCCGCTGCACCTTTGGGCGGCTACACTCCCCTGGTTTAGCCCAGGGTCCTCTCCCGTCAAGGATTTCCTCCCATGTCCAGAAATCCTTATTGCGCATCTCCTCGCGCTGCTCCTGCCTGTTGACACGCTGCTTGGTCCTTTTGTGGTGGGTGATTCTGTCACGGTTTTCTGTATGTGAAGGAGAGTCGGACCAAAATGCGGCGTGTAGATTACGATCCATGTTTATTGACTATAGCAACACGAATCTAAATACAAACAGTGCAAAATAATAAACGTAATGAAAACCGAAACAGCCTAAACTGGTGCAAACTAACACTAAGGACAGGAACAATCACCCACAAACACACAGTGAAACCCAGGCTACCTAAATATGGTTCCCAATCAGAGACAATGACAAACACCTGCCTCTGACTGAGAACCATATCAGGCTGAACATAGAAATAGACAAACAAGACATGAAACATAGAATACCCACTCAGATCACACCCTGACCAATCAAAACATAGAAAATACAAAGTAAACTATGGTCAGGGCGTGACAGCCACAACCACTGTACTGTCAAAATGATCAAATACAAAATTAGAAAATGTTTATAAAATGTTTATTATGTCTCCTTTTTACTTCCGTTAGGAACACATTGTGCAGGAGCTAAGGTCTAAACTAAAAGAAGCTGTGAAGCAGTCACTCCACAATGAGCTACCTCTCCCAGGTAAATCAAAGAAACTATGAAAGTATAGTTGCTGATGTTTCCATCTCACATGTATGGTTCAAATACATATGTACTGCAATATTCCAGGTTATACATGTACAATTTCCAGCTGCAAATGTAAATTACAATGCCAAATGTCAATGCCATACCAGTAGTAGTAAAGGAAGGGAAATCATGTTACTGAGTGGTTAAAGTAAGTGTTAGGGTAAGGTTAGAAAAACTAAAACAACACAAATCCCCCAAAAGTAATGTATTGTCTTTGTTGCAGATATATCTGAGCACTATGAGATAGTGAAGAGCGTCCATGAAAAAATGACGGGTAAACCTATGACAGATGTTGAAGATGAGAAATGGTAAAGACTCACTGCTCCACATAAAACCATACATTTGAAAGTCTGAAACAAAGTAGGTTCAATCCGTAGCACTGATGAGCCGCGCTTTAAACCCCCTAAGATCTAAGGGCCCAGGGCTGGGTTTCTACTAAGCTAACACATGGAATAGTTTTAAGAAGGTCCTACCAAGGATCATTTAGCTAATTGATTTGGAATGTTAGGATCCCTGTAAGTATCCAATGTTTTATGAAACCTTGAATTTGGCCTTACATTGAATAACATATTCATACCAGTGGAGGCTGCTGGGAGGACGGCTCTTGATGATGGCTGGAACGAAGAGAAAGGAATGGCATCAAACCATGGTTGATGTATTTGATACCATTCCACTGATTCCGCTCCAGCCATTACAACAAGCCTGTCTTCCCCAATTAAGGTTCCACCAACCTCCTGTGACTCATGGTAAAAAAATATAGTTTGTTTTGAAATGTCTGTCCTATATCTGAGAGATATAAGAAGAAACCATGTACGCCACCACAATGGTGAGGTAATATGTACATGTAGGTAGAGTTATTATTAAAGTGACTATGCATAGATGATAGCAGACAGTAGCAGCAGTGTAAAAGGGGGGGGGGGGCATGCAAATAGTCTGGGTAGCCATTTGATTAGATGTTCAGGAGTCTTACGGCTTGGGGGTAGAAGCTGTTTAGAAGCCTCTTGGACCTAGACTTGGGTCTCCGGTACCGCTTGCTGTGTGGTAGCAGAGAGAACACTCTATGAATATGGTGGCTGGAGTCTTTGACAATTTTTAGGGCCTTCATCTGACACCGCCTGGTATAGAGGTCCTGGATGGCAGGAAGCTTGGCCCAAGTGATGTACTGGGCCGTACCTCTGTAGTGCCTTGCGGTCGGAGGCCAAGCAGTTGAAATCAACTAATGAGGGAATAACACACACCTGGCCATGGAACAGCTGAGCAGTCAACTACTTTATGGAACACCATGGAACAGCTGAGCAGCCAACTACTTTATGGAACACCATTGAACAGCTGAGCAGCCAACTACTTTATGGAACACCATGGAACAGCTGAGCAGCCAACTACTTTATGGAACACCATGGAACAGCTGAGCAGTCAACTACTTCATGGAACACCATGGAACAGCTGAGCAGCCAACTACTTTATGGAACACCATGGAACAGCTGAGCAGTCAACTACTTTATGGAACACCATGGAACAGCTGAGCAGTCAACTACTTTATGGAACACCATGGAACAGCTGAGCAGTCAACTACTTTATGGAACACCATGGAACAGCTGAGCAGTCAACTACTTTATGGAACACCATGGAACAGCTGAGCAGCCAACTAATTACAACTACTTTATGGAACACCATAGAACAGCTGAGCAGCCAACTACTTTATGGAACACCATGGAACAGCTGAGCAGCCAACGACTTTATGGAACACCATGGAACAGCTGAGCAGCCAACTAATTACAACTACTTTATGGAACACCATAGAACAGCTGAGCAGCCAACTACTTTATGGAACACCATGGAACAGCTGAGCAGCCAACTACTTTATGGAACACCATGGAACAGCTGAGCAGTCAACTACTTTATGGAACACCATGGAACAGCTGAGCAGCCAACTAATTACAACTACTTTATGGAACACCATAGAACAGCTGAGCAGCCAACTACTTTATGGAACACCATGGAACAGCTGAGCAGCCAACGACTTTATGGAACACCATGGAACAGCTGAGCAGCCAACTAATTACAACTACTTTATGGAACACCATAGAACAGCTGAGCAGCCAACTACTTTATGGAACACCATGGAACAGCTGAGCAGCCAACTACTTTATGGAACACCATGGAACAGCTGAGCAGCCAACTACTTTATGGAACACCATGGAACAGCTGAGCAGCCAACTACTTTATGGAACACCATAAAGTACAGACGTTTGTGAGAAGACTGATTTACTGTATAGCTCCTGGTCTGACATCCACCACTGTCGCTCTGCCACCTTCCACTGCAGATGAAGAATGCCACGATGGATTGAGATGCAGCCCATGCAAAATCAAACAGATATCTTTAGCATTAACACAGATTTTTATGGGGATTTTTTAAATGAAAATTAGATTTACGCGTGGTTGCGGACATCGACACTGGGGCAGTGGCGTAGCACAATTTCGCGGGGCCCCCAGCAAGGTCAGAGCAAGCCTCCTCAACCCCCCCAAAACAATTATGTATGACATTTTGGGGGGATATTTTTGGGGTTGCCATGGGGCAAAAATAACAATTTCCAGTTTTACAGGCTATTATACACATTTTGCCATGAGGCTGAGAGTAGGCCGCTATTTATTAATTACATGCCTCCCCCCACTTTTTTTCAGAATCTATAAAAAATGTGATCTTAGGGGAGTTAGCCATCACTGACGGTGTTCACAACATGTACCCAAAACAGATATTTTTGCCTCTAAAAATAAAAGTTCAATACAAAAAAAATATATATAAGGAAAAGGATTCATTTGAAAATCCACAATAAAAGCACAACCATTCTATCAGATCTTTCAGCACTCTGACGGTGTTAACGTTAGACAAAAATCTGGTGGAGTTGATGTTTCACGGACTTGGCAAAAATTCTAATGTTCTTCTTCACTCATGTGGTAAACACAGCAACAATTTGCATGTAGTTTTTCCTCAGTTGCTTTATGACTGTAAAACCTAATTAAATGTAAAATGTTTAACCAAAATTCATTTTATCTATCAGGAATATGGAGTTGACAGTTTATGGTTGTGACCATGGTGATTTCAATATTGTTTGTTTAAATCTATCAAAAGTAGAGAACTTTACAGACCATGAGTGGTCTTGTTGTGGTACATGTAATGAGGACAAGAATAAGGGGTCCTTATGGTATAGCTGACCCTGCTCATTCCTGATTCATTTAGGATTTTAGACAAATCTGATGGACACATCTTTTAGGAATCAAAGTGTTGAGATAAATATTCTCAAAAGTCAGAGGGTTATTGCACAAAATGACATACTATCATTTTTCAGTTAATACCCACTATTGGCAGTTTTTAAAACTTGAAACCCTTTTTTGCTTTTGGTCCTTCGCTCAAAAGCAAATATTTTCTAAAATAAACGAAGACCCAAAACTTATTACAAAAAATTATTTTGTATTGTATTTTATTTGACCCACAATTTCGATCTTGTCTCATCGCTGCAGCTCCCCAAAGGGCTCGGGAGGCGAAGGTCAAGTCATGTGTCCCCCGAAACATGACCCGCCAAACCGCGCTTCTTAACACCGGCCCGCTTAACCCGGAAGCCAGCCACACCAACGTGTCGGAGGAAACATCGTTCAACTGACGACCGAGGTCAGCCTGCAGGCACCAGGCCCGCCACGAGCGAGATGAGCCAAGTAAAGCCCCCACGGTGCTGGGCCGATTGTGCGCCGCCCTATGGGACTCCCGATCACAGCCATTTGTGATACAGGATCGAACCCGGGTCTGTAGTGACGCCATTTGGTAGGCCCCACCAAAACGTAAATTTATAACTCAAATACTGCAAGGATTATTTTTTTTATTTATTTTTTTTACTATAAAAATACAGCTTCCCTGCCGGACAAGTATTGTCCCGACTTTGAAGAATCCCTGTACTGATTCCCTGCTATTCTACAAAGTTTGCCATGAGGATGAGAGAAAATGTTGCAGTTTTAAAGCAAATTTTCTGAAATTGTTTTTAATTTTCAATCACGCTATAACACGGATCTTTGGAAATACAGATTGAATTTTGCCCTAAGCTGTCAAAGGACCAAGTAAACTATGATGTTGTTGTTGTTTTTCAGAGTTGATGGAAAGTGACTAGACAGTGGCATTTCTACCATTCTGATTATGTATTCTTAAGTATGTCTGTGTTGTCCTCCATGTCCTCTATAAAGAGTCTGAATGATTTGACTTTATAATTAGCTTACAGACACATATCAACAAATACTTTTGTTTGTGCTGGTCTTTTATTTAGTATTTAATATGAATTCAATTACTTACAGAACTTCTTGTTTTTATCATTGTAGTGTTCCAGAACACAGCTCGGGGAAGGAAACGACATCTGAGCAGGTAACTGCCAAAATAAAGTCAACACCAACATAAAGTGTTTTAATAGGGCGTTGGGCCACCACGAGCCAGAACAGCTTGGCATAGATTCTACAAGTGTCTGGAACTCTATTGGTGGAATCCAACACCATTTTCACACAAAAAATTCCATAAAATTGTGTTTTGTTGATGGTGGTAGAAAACGTAGACTCAGGCACGCCTCCAAAGTCTCCCAGAAGTGTTCAATTGGGTTGAGATCTGGTGACAGAAACAGCCGTGGCTTATGGCTCACATTGTTTTCATGCTCATCAAACCATTCAGTAACCACTCATGTCCTATGGATGGGAGCATTGTCATCCTTAGCATAGCTAAGGTAGCCGAAAATAATGGTGAAAATAATTTGTAATATCTTTATTTTATTTCACCTTTATTTAACCAGGTAGGCTAGTTGAAAACAAGTTCTCATTTACAACTGCGACCTGGCCAAGATAAAGAAAAGCAGTGCGACACAAAAAACAACACAGAGTTACATGGAATAAACAAACACGCAGTCATGCAGTCAATAATACAATAGGAAACGTCTATAGACAGTGTGTGCAAATGAGGTAGGATAAGGGCGGTAAGGCAATAAATAGGCCATAGTTGTAAAATAATTACAATATAGCAATTAAACACTGGAGTGATGGATGTGCAGAATGTTTTTTTTGTTTGTTGTTTTTTTCACCTTTATTAAACCAGGTAGGCTAATTGAGAACACCTTTATGTAACCAGGTAGGCTAGTTGAGAACACCTTTATTAAACCAGGTAGGCTAATTGAGAACATGTTCTCATTTACAACTGCGACCTGGCCAAGATAAAGCATAGCAGTGTGAACAGATACCAACACAGAGTTACACATGGAGTAAACAATAAACAAGTCAATAACACAGTAGAAAAAAGAAAGAGTCTATATACATTGTGTGCAAAAGGCATGAGGTAGGCAAATAATTACAATTTAGCAGATTAACACTGGAGTGATAAATGATCAGATGGTCATGTGCAGGTAGAGATACTGGTGTGCAAAAGATCAGAAAAGTAAATAAATAAAAACAGTATGGGGATGAGGTAGGTAGATTGGATGGGCTATTTCCCGATGGACTATGTACAGCTGCAGCGATCGGTTAGCTGCTCAGATAGCAGATGTTTAAAGTTGGTGAGGGAGATAAAAGTCTCCAACTTCAGTGATTTTTGCAATTCGTTCCAGTCACAGGCAGCAGAGAACTGGAAGGAAAGGCGGCCAAATGAGGTGTTGACTTTAGGGATGATCAGTGAGATACACCTGCTGGAGCGCGTGCTACGGGTGGGTGTCGCCATCGTGACCAGTGAACTGAGATAAGGCGGAGCTTTACCTAGCATGGACTTGTAGATGACCTGGAGCCAGTGGGTCTGGCGACGAATATGTAGCGAGGACCAGCCGACTAGAGCATACAGGTCGCAGTGGTGGGTGGTATAAGGTGCTTTAGTAACAAAACGGATGGCACTGTGATAAACTGCATCCAGTTTGCTGAGTAGAGTATTGGAAGCTATTTTGTAGATGACATCGCCGAAGTCGAGGATCGGTAGGATAGTCAGTTTTATCAGGGTAAGTGTGGCGGCATGAGTGAAGGAAGCTTGGTTGCGAAATAGAAAGCTGACTCTAGATTTGATTTTAGATTGGAGATGTTTGATATGAGTCTGGAAGGAGAGTTTACAGTCTAGCCAGACACCTAGGTACTTATAGATGTCCACGTATTCTAGGTCGGAACCATCCAGGGTGGTGATGCTAGTCGGGCGTGCGGGTGCAGGCAGTTTTACTAGCGTTTAAGAGCAGTTGGAGGCCACGGAAGGAGTGTTGTATGGCATTGAAGCTGAGGTGCAAGTAGAGATACTGTGGTGCAAATGAGCAAAATAAATAACAGAATGGGGGAGAAGGTAGTTGGATGGGCTATTTACAAATGGGCTATGTACAGGTGCAGTGATCTGTGAGCTGCGTTGACAGCTGGGGCTTAAAGTTAGTGAGGGAGATATGAGTCTCCAGCTTCAGTGATTTTTGCAGTTTGTTCCAGTCATTGGCAGCAGAGAACTGGAAGGAAAGGCAGCCAAATGAGGAATTGGCTTTGGGGGTGACCAGTGAGATATAACAGCTGGAGCACGTGCTACGGGTGGGTGCTGCTATGGTAACCAGTGAGCTGTGAGCTAACAAAGCTATCAAAGACTTATAGATGACCTGGAGCCAGTGGCTTTGGCGACGAATATGAAGCGAGGGCTAGCCAACAAGATCATACAGGTCGCAGTGGTGGGTAGTATATGGGGCTTGGTGACAAAATGGATGGCACTGTGATAGACTAGATCCAATTTGCTGAGAAGTGTTGGAGGCTATTTTATAAATGGCATCGCTGAAGTCATGGATCGGTAAGATAGTCAGTTTTACAAGGGTATGTTTGGCAGCATGAGTGAAGGATGCTTTGTTTGTGAAATAGGATGCCGAATCTAGATTTAATTTTGGATTGGAGATGCTTAACGTGAGTCTGGAAGGAGAGTTTACAGTCTAACCAGTATTTGTAGTCCACATATTCTAAACCAGAACCGTCCAGAGTAGTGATGCTGGACAGGCGGGCAGGTGTGGGCAGCGATCGGTTGAAGAGCATGCATTTAGTTTTACTTGCATTTAAGAGCAGATGGAGGCCACGGAAGGAGTGTTGTATGGCATTGAAGCTTGTCTGGAGGTTAGTTAACACAGTGTCCAAAGAAGGGCCAGAAGTATACAAAATAGTGTCGTCTGCGTAGAAGTGGATCCGAGAATCCCCAGAAGCAAGAGCGACAACATTGATGTATACAGAGAAAAGAGTCAGCCTGAGAATTGAACCCTGTGGCACACCCATAGAGACTGCCAGAGGTCCGGACAACAGGCCCTCCGATTTGACACACTGAACTGTGTCTGAGAAGTAGTTGGTGAACCAGGCAAGGCAGTCATTTGAGAAACCAAGGCTGTTGAGTCTGCCGATAAGAATGTGGTGACTGACAGAGTCGAAAGCCTTGGCCAGGTCGAGGAAAACAGCTGCACAGTATTGCCTCTTATCGATGGAGGTTATTATGCCGTTTAGGACCTTGAGAGTGGCTGAGGTGCACCCATGACCAGCTCAGAAACCAGATTGCGTAGTGGAGAAGGTACGGTGGGATTCGAAATGGTCAGTGATCTGTTTGTTAACTTGGCATTTGAAGACCTTAGAAAGGCAGGGTAGGATAGATATACATACAGTGGGGCAAAAAAGTATTTAGTCAGCCACCAATTGTGCAGGTTCTACAACTTAAAAAGATGAGAGAGGCCTGTAATTTTCATCATAGGTACACTTCAACTATGAAAGACAAAATGAGAAAAAAAATCCAGAAAATCACATTGTAGGATTTTTTATGAATTTATTTCATTTTTGTAGAGGCTCTACAATGAAATAAGGCAATAATTACAAACCGAAACAGCAATGGACAAGGCATATTGACATTAGGGAGAGGCATGCG